>NW_027278746.1:0-249893 GCF_046629955.1 Centroberyx affinis | reverse complement strand
CAAGTAACAAAACAGAGGCATATAGTCTCTCAGCATGCAAAGACACTGCCTACTGCAGTGATATACTGTATACTTTAGATACTGTATGGCTCCACACAGAGAGGCAGGGATAAGCTGAAAAAAAGAGGAAAACACACACTGCAGGGTACACACTTAACTCACCCCCTTCTCTTAGATTCCCACCTAAAAAGCATCCAATTTTAGATTGCCGGTGCAACAAAATCTAAAGGTACACCTTGTATTTTTGTAAGCCTGTCGTGATGTAGGCCATGTCGGCATTTACATATATGCCTGTTTCTGCTGCCATCACACTGTAAACTGTCAAGAATTAACCTTGTAATGTTTGTAGGCATAAAGAGAGAATGCTAGCATTTCTAACAAGCTATCCGTGCCCTGCATGTGCCCATTGTGCGTTTCCATAGTGAAGCACGTCCTCAATCGCTCCACCTGTACATGCCCACATGTACGGCTTGAACTGCGTGGGAAAGTAGGAGACACATTTCCGCACAATTGGATCAGGCCAAGTTTCAGTTGATCCTCCTAAACGTTGGTCAAGCTGACCTTCATCAGAGACTGACCAAACAGTTTTGACAGATGGCACAAAGGCGGCAGATTACAGTCCAGAGTGACTTGTTATGTCACAGATCATGAAGCCTGACCTTCCCGCCTCTTTGAGAACAAAGGGTTAAAGGTTACAGACGACAATGTGGGCTGTCTGTCTGACAGTGTGTGATTACAATGTATGTGTGTGTGTGCGTGTGTGTTTTCACCACCTCCCCCTCCGAGTGTGAGTTTCTCACTGTGCCTTGTGCATGTTGCATGCAGAAGGCTGTTTTCTGGCAGTAACGACTTGGCTCTTGGTTTCTATTGACAACTTGAACAATGTTTCCATTGAAGAAAGAAGAGAGAGAGAGAGACAGAGAGAGAGAAGAGAAAGGGAGAGAGAATCTAGTTATTATCAGGTTTCCATTTAACATCTCACTGCCGCAAACAGACTTCTCACTGGAGAAGCATCTTGTCTATACTACGACCAAAATGTGCAAATTACCCTTTAAGTTACATTTTCATGTTGCAAGTGTATTTGGTGTATTTGGTTCACAGGGATATTATGAATCATGCCTTATATACCATACATCTCCAAATGGATGACCTGGGTTGTGCCATTATTGTTCTATTTTAATAACCTTTTTTATCCTTTAAGGATGTTTTGTGCTGTTCAACACTCCATCTGTGGGGTCTCCAAACATCTGTCCCTGTATAAAACAACCCCAAATCGACCACTTCAGACTCTAAAAAACAGGGGAAACCTTGCTAAATAAACATGTCCATGGTATGACATATGCAACGTAATGTTTAGGAATGGACATACCATTCTCACAAGGTCAGTCCTCAGTTGATTTGGAGAATTTTGGCACTAAAAGCATAGACATAAAGATATCAAAGCTTAGATTGTTTCAATCAGTCAGTTAATTGTTTTTTACGCTTGCATGAAGGTTATTACAAAGGAGGTGTTGATTTACTCAGTCTTGATTAAAAATAGGGATGGACGGGAATTAAATTCAAATAAATTTGACATTTACACCGAAGGACACCAAATGAAGGACTTCAAAGCTGCCAATTATCCACAGCAAAAGAAGATTAGGTTCAACTTAAAATAAACATTACAATTTTTCAAGAACTGTTCTAAGACGAGATGAAAGTTTGCAAATTAAAAGCAGTAACACCTCAGAGATATGTGACTGACAACATCTTACCCTGATTCATTGCTCTCCATCTGTAAAGTAAATGTATTAAACTGGGTGATTTACGTAACTTGAGGCCAGCTGCTCTCCCCTCTTGAGGGACAAGCTCATGTATGTGTACAGTGCATTTATCAGGTGACGACATCAAGACCTGTCAGCTGTGTGTCTAACCAGTATCGATCGGTAAGAGGGCAAGCTGTGATTCAAAGCTTTTGAGAACACAAAATTTAATATCTACCAAAGAGGCTTCTGCATTTGGATTCAAAAGTACAGGGCTTGCCTGCTTCTCCTAAATCACATCAACACATTTCTTGCTTGTGCAATGCCTCAAAAGGCCAATATGATTTGGATGAATGAATGCTGTGCTAAAAATGTGTACTTTTTATATTGAATAATAATATTCAGCACCAAAAGGCTAGTGTTTGGTTTAGTCTCCAATTATAAAGTGAAAGCGTTCTATGATAATGAGTCAGTGCTCTGAGGAATAGGAATGCATCGTAGGTGCTGTTGTTGTAATGTGCGATCACCGAGAGTAATTCATGGCACTCACCCAGTAAAGACTCTGCCATTCATAGACACCACAGTGCAGCCAACAGGACAGCTCATGAAATCATAAAATCCCATCCCATTTATCTATTAGCCCGCCTGCACAGAAGGGCTGCCTGTGTCTTAGCACACGTGTCCTGACAAGTCTGAGTGCATTTACCACCAGTTTGCACATGCTCTCACACACGACAGCCCATGACCAGGGTGGGTCCTTTGATTTGTCACTTTGAGTATGATCACTGATGGCCTTAAGATTCATGGGACTGCTGCCATGTGAGAAAAGATGTAATACCAACAGGAGGGACGATCTGTACTGGAAAGAGCCTTGGGTAGGTCAGGAGAGGCAAGTACACTTGCACATCCACCAAATTTTTTTTTCTTCATTTGTTTCTCCCCAACATATTCCTAAAGGGACCTTGACATTTCAATACGTAGTTGGGTACTTTTCTGTGCTAGACAATTGTCATTTCATCTCAATGTCCATGAAATGACGTACTGTATTAGCACTGTTAATGCTCCTCACTGAGAGCAAGGGGCACAGCTAGCTGCAGGTTTGCGGCTGGCCAAGCCCCTTGATTTCAAGGAAGACTATAAGCCATTAAAGCATCATAAGCCATGCTACTACAACATTTTAAAGAAACTGAAAGACAAATGTAAAACTGTTTCCGCCACTATGTGTCTAGTGAAGAAAAATAACCACCACATAAATAATGTGATAGTTTGTTGATCCCTGTAGGGAAACTTGCTTGCCCCTCCAGCAGGGAGGTCAGAGTTCAGGGTCAGCTATAGAGCAGCATCCCTGGAGCCGGTAGGGATTGTGCGTCTTGCTCAAGGGAACTTCAGCAGGCCAGATGCTTGCCAGCATGGGGCTTGAACCCGGGTCGTCCGGTTGAAGGATGGTCCATGCTGCCTCCTGATCACCAAGTGTCAAAATGTCACCATATTCCTTCAATAAAAGTTGGAAATTGAACTGGCCTCAAGTTCATAACCTTATTTAGTGCTGTCAGACTCATCCTGTTACTGACCCATCACCTCAGACACAGTGCAGCTGTCTTGGACAGGCTGCACCTGCAACGGACACATGGCAGCCGGGAAACAAGCCAAGCTTTCTAGATGTACTTGACTGCATTCCTACATGTAGCTATACCGCACAGCCTGGTGCACTGTACAATCCAATGATAAAATGAGTCTCTGCGTGTGAGTGTCAGAGGGAGAGAGAGAGAAGAGAGGAAAGAAAGAGAGAGAGAAGAAAGAAAAAGAGACAGGAGGAGACAGGGAGAGGAGGATGTGTTAGAGAACCTGTGGGCTTTGCACCATGCTCGGTGAAGTAATTGCAGTATGCCCCAACATCGCATTCATCTTCAGCCGCCTATCTGGCAGCTCCAGAAGGACGGAGACAGAGGAATCTGTAGTTGTTATTCTCTAGTCCTCCTCCTCCCCACACGGCTTCATGAAAAGGCTCTTTCACATACAACGCATTTTGTGTGCGGGATATGAAGTAATAAATATACAGTACAGGCGTGGGGGGGAGGCAATTTCGCTTGGTTTCCACGGTAACAATAGGAAGATGAAATGTCTTTCGCTGCTATATTTAACAGTTTTATCTTCAGATTATTAAAGCTTGCTCAGTGTTATTGTGTATGTATAATCTAATTGTATCCTTGTTTGCATGTGTATTTAAAGCTGCAAAGGCTGCCATGAAAGAAAGTCATTGAGGGGTTTACTTTCAATACACCATACTGTATATCCAGTTTGAAATTATTGCTACCAGAAATACTGTACATTACCCTACACTTCATAAATTAAATTAGCTTGATTTCATCCTCAAATGTGTTACTACGTATGTTGTGGGGAAAGGTCTTAGATACTACTAGACTAGGCTACTAAGTTCAAAAGTATTCCACATTGAGTTATAATTATTTATGCTACCAACTATATTAAAGTTCTGTTTTGGTTTTTTTGGTGGTGCATATTTCATTTTGGAATGACAACATGGAATTTAGTAACAACGCAACAATGTACAATCTGCATGAGTAAGAATCATGTTTAAAAGAATAAACACTTTCTTAGTTCCTTCTCTTATCTTCAATCTTACACCATTGACGTTTCATGAAATGTGTCAGATATGATTACAGCCTCAAGGTATCTCTTTCTCTCTGTCTCTCTCTCTCATGCACACACACACACACACACACGCACATACAAATTTCCTAAGGCTTCATGAACAACATGAAATGTACAATTATCTCAGCATGACTCACTTATCACTGACACAGTGTACTGTTTAGGGAATTGCCAGAAGCAGCTATGTCTTATCTGCATGCAGGTTACAGGGTTAGAAGGTTTTCCTATAAATGCTTTTTCACCCACAGTTTCTCCGAATAAAACTCTGCTTTATCTCCTGAACATTACAAAGCCTCTGATGTGGCAACCTATAAATATTACTGGGCTTGTCATCATATTGTGTGTCATGAGTTTCGAAAGATAACAGAAAGTCAACTTATTCAAAAAAAGATCTGGCTGAAATTCCATCTCATTTGCAATTGAATGTAGTGTCTAGGAACCAAAAAGTAGCAGACCTAGGTTTTAAAAAAAGTTTAGTTTGGTTTATGTAGTGATAAAACATAGAAGCACAGTGATAAAAACAGATATAAAATACTTTAAAAACACGGAAAGAAGGTGGGCCAAACCTGAGGGGCTTATAAAAGTATCTCTCTTCAAAATAAACAAAAGAAAGAAAACTAAAACTGACTAGAAGAAGGCACTCTGAGAGCGCAAAACTCTGCCAAATCACTTAAAATCACTTTTAGTTAAAATGATTTCTTGATCCTGCAAACATACTTCTAGGATTTGAAACTAAGTATATCTCTGTTAGTGTAATAGTTAAGGGTAACTAACTAACTAACTAATGGGTGAAAAACATAACCTTCTTGGCAGAGGCAATGACAACAGAAACAATGTGAAGCATGGGAATAAAATAAAAATAAATAAAAATCAAAATAGCCCTAATGCAAGAAATTAAATCATAAGGGAAAAGAGAGTGGTAACAATGGTGATGGTGAGTGTATGAGTATGTACGTGTGTGTGTGTGTGTGTGAGTGTGTGTGTGTGTGTGTGTGTGTGTGTGAGAGAGAGAGAGAGAGAGCGAGAGAGAGAGAGAGAGAGAGAGAGAGAGAGAGAGTGTTAGCAATATTTTTTTTTTAAATTACTATTTGACTCGGGCCTAGATGTTGCAGTGTTTTGGGCTGGGCCAGCAGGTGGCAGTAGCCACAGCTAGTGACCAGCAAAAGAGACTCTACTGGGGGTGAAAGAAGTTGGTCTATCTAAAAACAATTTAACATGTTCAGAAAATGTTCAACATAGTGAAATGCGTAAGCACCAGCCAGGGACCTTGGTGCCTGTAGGTGAGGCCTCACATGTTGACGGGCTTATTTTGCAATGATAATATTATCCTGATTATTACACGGCTACTTACCAAAGGCATTAATCATTTGACACGAAATATTGGTTTCAAATATTTTTATAATGAGTGAAAGTGACTCACAAGATTCTGCAAAAAAAACAAAACAATAAAGCCCCAGCAGAACTGCAACCATAGCAACGTAAAACAGCAGTCTGCTAAATGAAACAGCGGTCTGAAATAACAGCTCTCAGAATGCATTCATTGGCCAATCAGAATTGAGTATTCAGGATAGCCGTGTAATATCCAGACTTATCGTACTACATGTGGCGTAAAATGAGTTCACAGGCAGACAACGAAGTGGCCACTGGCCAGTGCTGCAGATAGTCCGAATTCAATCGACTTCAATTATTAAATGTCATCTTATTATTAAAATGCTAATAGTGTATTCAGATGAAATATTTTGCTGTTAAAAAGCATTAACAGCTACATGGGCCTGCTAGCATGCTATGCTTGTGTTAACTGACGGTGGACGTTAGCATCTTCCTGGCTTGCTCTGATAAGGGCCGCTCACAGCCTCACACTCACTGCTAGGGTTGAAGTTGCAAACAAATACCTCAGAATAAGCGCAGATGTCTGTGTCGGCGTGGAAGGCCCAGGGCAGCGGCCCCCACCCGGACCTCATTACTGGGTCCAGGACAGAGGGCCTGCTGGGTTGTCTCTGCCCACAGGGAGCAATAAGGGACAGAGTTTCATTTATCCTTTCTCAGAGTATCCTTGATTAAATCAATCTATATAGATATGTGTTTATTGGATTACAGCTGTGTATGTTTGATCTTATCATGATCATTCCCTTAATATCCCCAAGGGGGGAAATAAAGTGCTATCTTATCTTATCTTATCTGAGCTTATCTTATCTTTTCTTTTTCTTTTTCTTAAATAGTTAAATGTGATAACTTAGGTCATAAAATTTAAGTTTAAGATTTTATGTGTGATGGGATAGGAAAGTGAGTTTATTTTGTGACAGTGTTCTAGTGCTACTGGACAGATGAGGAATAAATCCTAATGATGATCTATAACATCATTACTAATTGATCACATCAAATAACATGCTTGGCGTCAGCTAACCTCTTGGCTGGCTAGTTAGTTAGACACTTATTATTCATGTTTAATTTCAGGCTTATCTGGAGCAGTGACCTCCACTGACGAAACGATTGGTCTTCTTTTTGCTGTATTTGTTGTAATCACAGCACTGTAAGTGATGAGCAGCAGCATGAGGATTGACAAGAAAGAAGGGATTTATCTGTAGCACTGGTGAGTGGGTAGCTGATAAAGGCATTAGCCTACTCAGACAACTTGTTTTGACGAATAATGAGTAAAGGACGGGGGAATGTGTTAACAGCAAACCCCCCCCCCCCCAAAAAAAAATAGGAATTGCTAACAATGTCGGGCCAAATGATAGGTATAATTTAACTTAGGCTTTAGACAACACATCACATATTTTTATAAACATAGTTAATTCACCATAGAACAAAAATGGCCCAGCCACCACTAAGCATACCGAGTCTGCTTGCTATTACAATAAGAAACACATTCGTACACTATATATTTCAGATACACTTGGTCTGTGCAAAGTGAAAATCTCAGACATGTTCATTGATTCACAAAATGCAAACACTTGCCCCTGTGGTGACTTTAAACTGTCACATGCTGATTTCTGATGATTTCCAAAATTAACTCCTCATCAACTTATATTTCTCATGCTGCTACAGTTGTGAATTCAAATCCTCTTCTCTCAAGCAGTAAACAAAAACATATGCAAATTATCCCACTAATGAGCCTCAAAAAACACAGTCAATCAAGCATCCAAACCCAGCAACAATACACCCTAATTCATCATCTCCTGTGCTAGTGGCACAAGGCAGGAACATACAGCTGTTCCCTCAGAAATGAGGTTAGTTGCCTGAAAAATTGCCTGAAATAGTGATCCTCATCTCCTTCCATATTTTCATTCCCTTATACACTATAATGCAGATCATAAATCCCCAAGATTATGGCGAAATGACATTTAGGCGTTATGGCCTGCCGCTTTTACAGATGAACCAGCAATGAGTCACAGGCTAACAAAGGGAATTGTGACATTTATTTTTCTATATTCAGTGACAAAGCAGAGTATCCTGAGGCTGCCATGACTCTGAGTGTAATCCCAGGATGAATCGGCGCTACAGGCCACCTCTGCACAGTGACTGATCTGAAGCAGGTCTCTATAATATGAAAGGGTAGTGCAGCGGCTTCAAATGTATGTATGTGTGTGGGTGTGACGTTGCACGGGGCAAGAACAGGCGCGGCGGCAAGGGGGCGCTAGGGGGCACTTGAGCTACTTGCTGGAATGAGCCAAGCTCCCCCCAAGCACCCCCTGCAATTTTCTTTGGAGAAAAAAATAAATAAAACTTAGGATACAGAATGAATTTAACAAGGCTAATTTCTATATGAAAATATAAGAAGTTTATTATTCTTTGCAAAAAAAAAAAAGTGTGGTTTGATTGGTTGCTCTGTTCATTACGTATCGGAGAGAGTTTTGTTGTGAGAGTCAAAGAGATTAGGATAATTTAGCTATAGGTGCTCAATTAAGTTGCTTAGCTGTGGATTAGACCGATTTGTCATTTCTTTAAAACGAGGTAGGGTGGAGGAAGGCGAACGTGAAAAAATGGATAATGGCAAGGTGGTGAGGCCTATAACGTTATTGCTACGGAGGAAGAGGAAGGTGATGGCGAAAGAGGGACCCGAAGCCTAGAGAGGGACTCGGAGATTGAGGAAAATTCTCCAACTGAAAATGAAAGTGTGGGGCTAGCTGTACGCTAGCCCCGCAAGCAAGGACCAAGTCAAGGTGAAGGACCAAGGCGTCCTCAACTAAAGTTGTACTCCACTCGACCATTTGGCTCTCAGCAAAGTCACGGCAGATGCAGCTTTCTGTTATGCATGTTGGCATAAACAAGCTATGGAAGCTATGGATTGGACATTGACAGTGTGATTGACCGCTTTGCTGTGAACCACAAAAACAGGTAGATCGTTCTTCTGTGACTAGTGACTAGAGTACACATTTTTTTGGTTGTCGATT
Source organism: Centroberyx affinis (assembly GCF_046629955.1). Taxonomy (NCBI): domain Eukaryota; kingdom Metazoa; phylum Chordata; class Actinopteri; order Beryciformes; family Berycidae; genus Centroberyx; species Centroberyx affinis. Next base: position 241,087 of record NW_027278746.1, on the reverse strand, counting down.
TTAAGTGACTAGTTATTATCAGCAATGAGTGGGCCAATCATAACAGTGTGATCATGTGAGAAGTACCATCTATACAGTGAGTTTCCTCAGTTGCTTGTATGTATGTATGTACATGAGTATATCTACATGCATAGAGGATTGTAGTCACTGGATCATATCCTGAGTCAGGTCACATTTAGAGTAAGTTGTTTATATTCAGATCATGTCAGTTATTTTGAAAGAGACTGGCGGAGTGTCATTTTCCAAGTAATATTGTAAACTGTCTTTATACAGCGCTTTTCAAAACAGTGCTTTGCAAGATATAGAGCAATATTCAAATTTAAGCCAATAAAATAGGGCTAAAGGACAACTAAAGAGGAAAATACAGTCAGGAAAAAACATATTATAGAAAAGACTGTGTGTAAAAAATTTGCAAGCCTAAGCTCCTTAGGTTGTGGCGTTGCAAAGTCTAGACAGTTGGACAGCAAAGACCAGGTCAACTTAATATAAAGTATAAAGACTAGATTTTGGAATAGGCAGGAGCAGGCTGCACTGCAGCTCATAAGGACTTTTGCGATCTGAGATGTAATTAGGAACCGGACATAGCTGAGCCCTAAAAGTAATCAGGAAAATCTTAAAATCAAATCTAAAAATGATCAGGCAACCAGCATAGGGAAGCTGAAATAGGGATCATATAATCCCCTGATATAGGTTTAAGTTGAGTGAGACATCCTGCTTTGATTCCCTAAAATGAGGGCATGGTATCAAGTGCACTAAACAATTCACCCTGCAACTTCTGCAAAATAGACGGCCTGAAAAGTACCAGAAAATTGTCAGCTTAATGCGCAATGAGCCACATTTTTCTCTTGCTCCAGCTCTAATGTACAAGGTAATTAAAATCATCCATATCATTACATAACCTTCTCCCTGAAGTGCAGACCTTTAACAGCGTTGCAACAGAGAGAAATTAGCATCCACTAATTATGTGAAGTGTAATTTCAGCTGGATCCAGCGTTAACCAAGTTAGGGTGATTTGTTTGCTTTAAATTAGATCCAGCCCTGCTCCTAAATGGGCAATTAGAAATAACACAAAAGACCAATGAAAAAGAAAGTCAATGAGCTATCGTTTTTTTTTAGCACAGCGTATAATCCAATTACAATAGCAAAAAGGAGATTTAAAACCCCTGTTATATCAGCCTGTGATCCACTGAATATTTTCAGCACTTAGAATAATTTTCAATTGCACACTGTCCCCACTTTGAGGGAAACTGACTGCACTCGTTCACTTGCCATTTCACACTGAGATCTGCCATCTGTCAGGAGGCTGTTGTTGATAAGCAAGCTTTTGCTGTCTGCCTTGATGTTTCAGTGCAAAAAAAAAGTTTTTTAAGCATCCATTTCCAGCTACAGCTGAAGCAAATGTGCTATGGCAAACGATTTTCAGCATCTATCCAAGGACCACAGAATCATGGAGCAGTAATGGAGTAGTTCATGGAGAAAGGTGTTACTTTTTGACAGTAATGGATATCTTCCATATTACTGCATTTTTCCTGAAGCAGTATAGAATCCTGTTGCTGCACAACCCTCTTGTGTATTAAGTTAAACAAGCAATCTGCATATACTTACAACTGATATTTACTATGGGCTACAATTAGATATTGATTTATAAGAGAAAACACACAGGAATTCATTACTTTGCAGTCTGATGCATTACCTGTCCGTGGCGGGACTGTACAGCTGGAACACCTAGTGACGTAGTGTAAAAAACATTTGAATATGAGTCAACAGGTCTCATATTCTGAGGCTGTAGGAAACTTGGAATGCATTCATTTATTCCTCAAAAGACAGTAGAAGTAGATCACACTTCATATATAATTCATAAACCCTTTGGTGTATCGTCCTCAAGCCCATTCCTACCCATTCATAATATAAAATCCCTCTTGTCACCGTTACCTGCTGAGTGTCTAGTGAGAACTCATCTTTTGAGTGCATAATTGCAGTAATGTTGAAACTGAATCCTGCCCCACTACAGCATAAATGACCTTGCAATTTGGCTGAATAGAGAGAAATGAGGGAAAGATTGAGTGGTGATTTAGAGTAACAATAATAGCAGTAAAAACTGAATCAGAAAGACTCTTTTGAGAATTGCCATTGCCATGCCAATTGCCATGTGTAGACAAATGTAATAGGGGATTTTTGAAGAAATACCTTAGATGTACATCTGATGGTACATCTGAGGTATTTTATCATTCATGGACTATGTCAAGCAGGTCTAAATTGCTTTTCTAATTTGGACAAGTTTATTCACACCGACTTTCAATGGCTGACTCCGTGTTACATAGTGAAGAAAACTGTTGGTGTGACTAAGCTTCAAAGTTAACATGTTGCACATTTCTGTTGATTTTTTTCAAACACATCATTAGCAATTGAGAAAACTTTAATAGAGAGACAGCGCTGATGCTTAAAATATATTTTCTGAAAGAGCACACCTGGTACCAGCTTATTTAGTCTATTTCAGAGTGAGACACCTCTTGCTTAACCTAATATAAATAGCATCTTTTAATCAAGCATGACTGGTGAAGTCACGGCTTCTGAGTTTGTGATATAGCTGAGATGAGATGATGGCTGCATTGCGTTTAAAATTATCTTTGTAATCTGCAATATCATAATTGTCATCTGCACCACACAGGTACAGAGCAAAGATGATGTGAGATATTTTCAAGATCAGTTTCAAGATTAGTTACTTTTGAAACAGCACAGCCAAAATTGTATTTTCAGTGCAGGTATATACCACCCCTACATCTCCAAAAGGATGTTTTTGACGAGGATGCCTAAGCTCACATTGATGAGAAAAAACATGTGATGTAGTAATTACAGAGTGTGAAGATCCAGGACAGCTCAACAGATGGAGGATAGCTGGCACCATTGCAACGCCCTGATGATAAATTAATTGACGGTGCAAAGACATTAACAGCACCACTTAGGATCAGCTCTGCTTAGCATGGTCTCCATCCACATACATCTGCCATCTTGGCCAGATGCTCGCTCTACTGTAGGTACTGTTGTTTAACAGCTGGAACAAAGAAACAAATCAGGTTTTTGGCGGAGATTGTTGAAAAAGAATCACAAGTCTAATAACAGCTGTCTGGGTAGCTGTAAATGACAAATGTAAATGGCTCAGATTCGCTCTCCGTGACAATTATCTTTGTCTAAGGTACATTTCTGTCACAGAGGTCACAGTTCACTGACAAAACAGAGGGGACTCATCTTTCCTGTTTCACAGTGAAGACTAGAATGTGATTCTCTCCATTTGTCCATGTCATTAATCTTTATCTACAGTATGGAGGGATTTGACTAGGAGGAAAAAAAGGAAAACTGTAACATTCCATTAGAAATGAATGGGAGCACGGTGTTAAATCCTGGGAAACAAATGAAAACTGTCATCCTTGAGTATATCACTGTCACAAAGCACCACAGTTTAAGCACACAATAAAGACAGAAATCATCTGTGTTTCCCAGTGAGGATGAGATTGGGGAATCCATCAAGTCCAGTACCTCGGAGGCCACTGTGATAAGTTTTCACATAAAAGGCTTCACCTGCTTTGAAGGTAATAACAGTGTGCTGCATGATCTTAATTTGTCCAAACAAATCAGTCAGCATAATAAATAGTGCCTTTACCAAAGACTGAAAATGAAAGGAGCTCTTCTCTTTGATCTCACTTGGTAATACAGTATTGAAGTTCGATGTCTTGGTAAGGTGTCTTCCTTAATCCCTGCAAGCTTATTTTAACAAATATTGTAAATAGAGAAACACCCTATTTTCTATCATGGTATTCCAGGTGCTCACTTTCTCACTCGCAAAGCATTCTAGTAAACTTAGTCTTTGAACACATTTTCACATTTTTAAGGGTTTGGTTTCAGGAATGCACAGGATTTGTGGAGACTGCGCAAATCCACAATGTGAAACTCATTATCAGCATGTCATCATGCTGTTCCAATTGACAATGTAAACAATGTCAACAACTGAGAGATGGTATCCATAGAGTCTTTTCTTAATGCTTACTGAGTCAAAAGCTTCCCACAAATTTCCTAAGATTTAGTGATTGTTGACAGTGTTACATAAATAAAATGCACTCTTATGTACTCTAAGCTCTCAGAGAGGAAATTGTTTTCATGCAGTGTGTGTGATTTTTGAACCATTTCCAAAACCAGTCCCTGGATGTCCCTAAACTGTGTGATCCTTACAGGAGTTCAGTCAACTGAAATGGTAATCAAAACACTTTGCAGTACAACATCTAGGTGAATTAAACCTAATGATAAAAAAGCTCTGATTCCCTCCACTGTTCTAACAAACAGCAAGTATAGCTTCAATCAAAAACCACCCATGCACATCTACTCAAACAATTAACTTGCACATAATCAATAGGAAATTAAATGAAAAACACTTGTTTAAAAGGAGTACTGCACTGTCAGAAATGCAACACACATCTAGGAGCCACTAACTCTGTACAAGGAACATACAGAACTGCTGGGTCCCATTAGAGAACTATGTTCAAAAAACAACTAAACAAATCTTTGGCTACATTTCTGTTGTAGCTGAAATATGAGATCTATTTTTGCCATGGGTTCTGGACAGGTTCATTAGGATTGTTAAGCAACCAAGTTTGCGAGAGCTGGATTTTTCTACTGGACAGTTAGATCCTTCGCTCTAGCTAACAATGCCTTTCTGAATTGCTCTTGGAGACAGCTGTTGTTTGCAGTAAGAAAAAAATAAAAACTTTGCTTGTCTTGACAGCTCATACAAGCCTCAGGATGACAGCTGCTAATTGTGCCATCGACGGTGCCCACCTCTGGCTCTTGTTTTTGCCTCGTCCCTTTTCCTGCATGACATTTCTAGGAAGTTAGTTTTGCTTGCTAGTTGCTGTGTTAATTTCCACGAGGTAAGCTAAGTGGTTTCATTGCGTCAGCTAAATCATCATCGGAAGTCATAATTTTTATGTGAGGGAATGACAATAACGGCAGCATGGAGCAATAGAACTTACCCCACAAGACCAGAGCTAAATGAGTTTTAAAAGCTCTGCAACGCTGGTAACAAATAAATCAATATAAAATTAATCGAATCAACTCAGCTCATGCCCACAAAGTCTGCCAGGAACTTGGGTGTCATGATTGATGACCAACTAACCTTCAAGGAGCATGTGGCTTCTGTTGCTCAGTCATGCCGATTTGCTCTGTACTATATCAGGAAGATCAGACCCTACCTGTCTGAGCATGCAGCACAACTCCTGGTACAGGCTCTTGTAATATCACGCCTTGACTACTGCAACTCCTTACTGGCAGGGCTCCCGGCATGTACGTTCAAACCTCTGCAGATGATCCAGAACGTGGCGGCGCGTCTGGTCTTCAACCAGCCCAAAAGAGCACATGTCACTCCGCTATTCATATCCCTCCACTGGCTCCCAGTTGCTGCCCGCATCAAGTTCAAGTCCTTGATGCTCGCCTACAAAACAATAACCAAAACGGCTCCGACCTACCTGAACTCCCTCATTCAGGTCTACGCTCCCTCCCGCTCACTACGCTCTGCCAAGGAGCGGCGCCTGGTGCTGCCACCACAGCAAGGCCCTAAGTCTCTATCTAGACTCTTCTCTTCTGTGGTTCCCCGGTGGTGGAACGAGTTACCAAACTCCATTCGATCCGCAGAGTCCCTCTCAATCCTTAAGAAAAGGCTAAAGACCCAGCTCTTTAGCGAATACCTTCTCACCTAATGGCCTGGGTAACCAAACAAAAAAAAAAAAAAAAAAAATTGCCTCTAGTATCTAGTATGCCTCTAGATTGCATTAAAATCTCATGTGTAAGTCGCTTTGGATAAAAGCGTCTGCCAAATGTGAAATTGTAAACTGTAATTGTAAAATTAACAAATAAATCAATTCACTGTTGTGCTGGAAGACAGAAAAAAGGAAGAACAAATACAATCTGCATGACATTGACCTTCGACATGTGACCTAGTTTCTGATTACTCAAAGGCCTTTTTGGAAAGATAAAAGTACAAAAAAGTACAAATCCTACTTTCAAAACTCAGCTTAAATAAAGGAATTTCATGTTAAGCATAATTAAGAATAAATTAAGTTCAATATCATCAAGTCCTCTTTCATCAGTCTTAAGAAATCTTCACCTTCACTACCCCGGTTAACTAAAGGGTGAGCAAAAGGAAGATATTTGCCTTGCCCCAAGGAGAATAGCATCGAAATAAAAAAAAAAACTGCAAATGAAAGTATAAACTTCTCTGAGGTGGAAACATTCAGATAATGTACAAGGACCACAAACCTTTATGTAAGTTCTTGAGTAGATACTTGACTATCTAATCTACCCCCTTGCTGTGCTTTGGAAAAGCCTCAGCAGTTGGTCAGTCATCCTCAAGAACTCTTGATCAAAGAGTGAGCTGGTTATCTGCATATGTGATCACCAAAACAACATCTTCCCAGGAGAGCTGAGAAAGGGAGCTCAGACAACAGGGGGAACTCCTTCAACCCTTTCATCGTTTCATTCAGAGACAAAATACAAAAGACTCTTTCCTTCTGTCTAGCAATCATAAAGACATTGTCCTGGCCACTGTTTATTATTCTGTCTGTGTACTTCGAGGAGCATTCTCGGTACAGAAAAGTGCACCAAGATGACACAAATAAAACACTGTAATGAGCTCAGAGTGCTGCTTTATAGAGTGCTTCCCTCGGCTGCCTTGTTGGACCCCCCAATGCTGTGCAGAAGTCATTACATAAACTATTCCACTCAACACTATCTCATAGATGTTTGTGAAATGAGCACAAACTCTGAAATGCAGTGTCTTGTGCACACAGATTATGTGAACATTACATTTCTCCAACAAAAAATGGATTATGTGACAATTTCACAAACTTGATTATGTGACAATAGCATGAATTGGACATGCCATTTCCACCTGTTTTACGTGTAATATAACTTGGTTAGGATAATAAGGTTAGGATCGAGGTTAGGCAAGCAAAATAACTTTGGTGAAGGTTATAATTAAAGTTAGGGTCAGGTTTAGGCAACTAAAACTTTGGTTAAGGTTAAGCAACTACAACAATTTGGTTATGGTTAGGGTAAGGTTTTAGTCAAAATAAATAAATAAATTAAATAAGAGAAGCTTTCAGTATAAAACTTCAGTATAAAACTCATAGAAAACTTCTTGCCATGGAGCTGAAGGCAAATGTCAAAAGGCAAATGTCCATCCACCACCCCAACCACAATGCATATACTTTCCTCTGTGCTGTCCATTCTCCTGAAAATCAAACCATCATACAAAGCACCAACAGCCAGAACTGAGTCATTCATATAAAGACAAATCCCAAAACACAAACTGTAAAAATCCAGAACATCTTAATCCGTGCCATGTGGGAGCCCAGACCAACCCTAACTAGACACTGTAAACCTTAAAGTACCAACACACCTTAATTTATGCTGTGAAATTCCAGACAAACCCTAAAACAGACACAGCAAATCTTAAATTAGCAATATAGTATGTCTTCTTAGTCATAATCCATTCTGTGTTGGAAGGAGCTGATATTAATAAAAAGCGGGCTTAATAACACTCAGCATGCCTCTATGACCAAAGTCAATCTAGCTTATCGTAACACCTGTTAATACCAGTCAAACATGCCAGCTATGCTAACCCTGCCAGCCTTTGATTTTTATTAGGGGGTGACAATATGATTAGTCAGGGAATGCTAATAAACAATGTTCTCCGTCATGGAGATTTTTCTAAACTCATTACGCCAGTCAATACAGTTTCAACACAGGCCTATTGAGCTTTGGATTTGATTGAATTCTTACTGTGGAAAAGGCTTTGATGGTGAGCACTTGCAGCTCGTAACAGCCAAGTATGACCAAACAGAAAATAAACTACAGCGAGGTATCAAGCTGGAAACTAAAAAGAAGGAAATATGTTTTCCAGGGAGGCAGATTCTGCTGCTGTCATTATAATAGTAATGCAGATGCTCACAGCAAGGTGGGAAGGAGAGAGGGGCAATAGAGGTGAGAAAATTTATCGATATGAATAAAAATGTGGCAGTTGCAGCTCAACAAAATAGCCTCCCAGAGATGAAATACGACAGCATACAAGAGAGCCGCACTTATTCAAACCCCAGACTTGGCTTGACTACAGTACTGAACCAGCAATAGGAACTAAATATCCATAGCTGTAAAAATACACCATATATGTGTGTGTGCAAGTTTTGGAAGAGGGTGTTGGACTGCAAAATAGAAAATGGAGGAGATTTGGGACCCTGTAGGCATGCATGTTTTTCATTATGGATTTGAACTGCCCCTGTATTTTTTCTATTCCACTGTTCCTAAAACTTCACTGTTAGGAGTGACTTCATTTCCTGAGGGTTTCAGATTAGCAAGGTTCTACTGCAGCAGCCATCTTTATGGTGTTATTTTTAGCCTCTGGAAACAAACAAATAATGCACAACACATGCACAGACATGAATAATTCTCCCCTCAAAACGCTCATTTCAACATCTCAACCAAACAATCAGTGAGTAAATCAATTAATAACGTCAAATATAAAAAGTTCAGTATGTAATTTACGTTTTTCATCATTTGATTTTCATCTTAGAAAGATGTTACTAAAGTGTAATAGTAAAGTGTAAACCACATGACAATCTTTCAATAGATCAGGCTAATCTCTAGTGGATTCAGCACGTGTCTAGTTTCTACTGGGACATGAATTGTGACAAATGGTCTCCCTTCCACTGCAAAAGGTCAAAGTCTGATTGAAAAGTCTGACCGCAAACCCCTGCTCTCCCTCTGACCTCATACATTCATTCAACACACAGGCAGATTCCTACAGGTCTGCCAATTAAGATAAAATCAGTTAAAACACAGAGCACAGCAGGGACTACAAATCACCTGCTTTGTCACCTTGTCTGGGAGACAGAGAGCCACAGCGTTCTTAATCTATAGTTAATGATGAGAGATTCAATACGAGCGCGAGACAGCAGGAGAGTGACCCTGGGAATGCAGCAGGAGGTAATCCGACATCCATCTTCATTCGAGGCAGGGTCAATGAACGCTAAAAATAAACACATTACAACAACAATAAAAAACCAACTTCTCTCTCTATCTGTGCGCATACAGTACTAAAATTAAGACTCCTCTTTAAAAAGGGGAATAGTCTAATCTGTGTTTTGGTCATTTGTTATTGATTATATAATATGGTTTGTAAAGCGATAGGAAAGATAGTAAAGAGAGAGACAGTGGATAACATGCGGCAAAGCTCATGACCCTGACTCAAACCTACAACATTGTGAATTCATAATTTGCACCATCAGGATGCCCAACAATCTGTTTGTGTTTTTGACCAGAAGTTACATAATATTAAACTACTGGACTGTCCTGATAGAAGGCTCTGCAAACTCTGAATGCAACTTCAACAATTGTGTTATTTCCCTGCAGCTGCAACATTAGCTTCAGAAAAGTCTTATAATTCAGTTGTGAATGGGGTATGGCATCAGGGTTGCCATGTCTGCTACCTATTTAATTAAATCAAGTACAGTATTTCTAGTACACATGCATGTCTAGAGCCTCCGTTCTGCATGACTCAGATGGCAGTGCCAGTGGTCATTACCTCTGCATATCAATAATGTGAAAAAAACATGATGATAACCAGATAGGTATGCATTCATGCATAATTGCTTTTTTGGTTTTAAGTACATGCTATTCGGTGCACGCTTTGGTTAGATATTTAAAGTCATATTGTCTTCCAGGGAAAAGGTTTGGGAGACAGAGATTGCATTTTAAAGATGAAATTTGTAATTTACATTTTAGGCATTAATCTGACACTCTTATCAATACTGACTTACAATGAGTGCGCAGGCAGGGGTTCGCTGTCTTGCCCAAGGACACTTTGATAGGACACCTGACTGTTGATGGACATATTTACTGTTATGGGGATTGAACCCGTGAACCTGTGACCTTTTGGTTAAGGGACACCATTAATTTGACCTAAATTTTGGTTTTATCCACTTACATTCTTAGAAAGTTAATAATCCATTTGTATCTCAAAATATAGATGTTTTGCTTCAATGTTAACTAAAAATTACAAATATAAACAAAGCACTTATAGCCTCAAAATACACAAAAATGTTAGGTATTCACATACTGTCATTCCTTGCATCAAAGTCTCAGACTATAAGAATAGAGCAAAAAGAATGTCTGCAATCCAGTAAATCACTATGTAAACTAGACAGGCACTTGGAGAGCGCAGACCTCCACTAAGGTTCGTGCTATTATTGCTTGTTCGTGAGTCAGATCCGGATCCGCTCCAAAATTGAATGGGTTCTTCCTTGGCCCATGCTACACCCTTCCACGAAGTTTCATGAAAATCGGGCCAGTAGTTTATCCGTAATCCTGCTAACAGGCAAACAAACAAACAAACACAGCACCGAAAACATAACCTCCTTGACGGAGGTAACAAAGCAAGTAGTGGGACGACATTGTTTCAACATGGGGTGCCATACTGTAATTACAGATTGGGCCTTAAAATGCAGGTGGCAACAAGGAACCTCCAAGAATTACGTATTGATGTAGAGGAGAGGAGAGGAGAGGAGAGTGTAATAATTTTTGTTAAGACTACTTTTACCTTGTGTGTGGACACAGCGCTATGATGTAATACAGAGACAGAAAAACAGAGAGAGGTGGAAAGAAATTGAGAGAGAGACAGAGAGAGAATGGGGTTGAGAGGAAAGGTGCGTGATTTATTACAGAGAGACCAAGCTCAGTTACTCAACTATTGTTTCTGATACGAACTTCCCCACATTCAAAAATCTCAGATTTTTACTAGATACTACAGAGACTGTCATCTATTTTTCTAAGGAAATTAAACAATGCAGTTCCAACAGTGTAGGCTGTTTGAGAAATGCTAGTGCATTGTGTTGAAAGCATGGGTTTTAAAAGAAAGGCTGGCTAATGTCCAAAAAGTCATCTGATGTTAAGCCTGAGTTATAGACACTTCAAATTAGAATGCAAAAGAACTAGAGCTAGATCAAAATGTCTAAGGTCATGTGCATGGTATTTTCTAACACTGGTTTGTCGGACCAAAACCATCCATCACATCAGGTTAAACTGCAATAATTTCTGAAATATTCAATAACAATTGCCCCTTAGTATTTAATAGTGCTTTTTCAATCTTATGATAGGCTGGAGAGATGTAGATGTTATTACTGATACTCTTGTTTACTGTTATAATTATTGTAAAACTGACTGCTGTTATGTGTCAACAGTTTAAATCTTATTTGTTTCTTAATAGTGTTTTGTATCTTAGTACTTCACCAATAAAATCATTATGAGATTATTATATGGCAATATAATTGATATAATCTAGAATTGTGATAACACAACACACACTATATTTACCTTTTCCCCAACAATGGGCAACTGAACAAAACTCCAATGTTCACACTACAAAGGCTGCGACACTCTCGTCACGTGTAACTCCACTCCAGGGACAGTGGCTGTTATTTCCAACACAGCACTGGCATTCATTGCAACATATTTATTGCACACAGTGTTTTGTATGTCTGCTTGAGCCAGTGGAGACACAGTGACAAGCAGCATCAATTTCATTCACAGCAGATGGCTGGTAGAAAGTGCAGGTGGATGCAGACTCAGGAGAAAAAGTGCTGGCGGCAGGGTGCTACCCTTCAGCTAGACATACCCATCCTCCGTCCTGGACCTCAGGTTACCCTAGCATACAGGATATATATGGTCACAGTGACACTCCATCTCTATTGCGAAAAACCACTGGTGAACTCAGCTGACAAGTAGTTCCACCAACTAAGACATGGTAACTACACTCCGAATGGGTGCTGATGAGGTGGTGATGGAGCGAGTTCTAGACTAGCCTTCTGTTCTGTCTCATTGCTCTTGGCACTGCCTGTGAACTACAATTTCAGACGCACTTGCATGCACACTGAGCTGTCAAAATACATTTTGCACATTCATTCCAGCACATTCAAGGCAAAAACAGGGCAGCAGAATGCATGTATAAGCACATGGCTTTTTGCTGAAAGCTATGAAGAAGAGCTGACATACGTTACCTCAGTGAGTGGAGAAAGCACCGGTCGCTGGGTGAGAGTCAAAGATCACACTGCCAGTACCATCTGTCAAGCAGGTTGGGTACAAAGGAAGTGAGAGCAACTCTCCCTCTCCCTCCTTCCTGTGTTTCTCTCGCTCCACTACAAAGTGCTCTGTTACGTTAGAGGAGAAAGCCGTACTCCACAAGCAAGGGAATCCTCCGTCAGACTGAAGCCCATTCAAATCCCCCACAAGAAGATGGAAGGATGCACCTCCCTTTTCCTGGGGAATCGCGACTTGCACTGCACAAAGCCCTCTCTCTCTCTCTCTCCTTCTCTCTCTCTCTCTCCTCTGTTTCTTCTGTGTCCTTCTCTGCTCTCTCTCTCTCTCTCTCTCGCCCTGATCCCGCTCCACTCGTACACTCACTCGCTCGCTCACTCTTGCATGCTTTTTTATCCACTACAGCTTAGGCACCCATAGACACACATACTGTACACACAGGCACATGCACAGTCATGTAGACAAACACACACACACACACACACACACATACACAGAAACTCCTGTAAGCTTCCTTACCTGGTGTTTCTTTAGAATGTATGCTGTTACTGCCAGCTACCACACAGTGGAACATGTGTTTCTGTGTTACAGTCCTGCTATCGACCTGCTCACAATCTCCAATCATACCACAATGACTTCAACATGAAATTTAAGCTCTCTTGGCTATGACAATTATTTGCTTACAATTTCCTGTGCTATTACACAGCATTACGTTTCATCTTTAGCCTAACGGATGACAAAAATACATTTGCAGGCATTGAACCAGCAGCAGCACTATTAGCAGCACTATGTACAGGGATTCAGGCAGAATGGGGGGTGCCTGGGCTCTGATGTAAAAATGGATGTAATGAATAAAATACATCTCCCGGAATGAGTCACTGTAGATCTCGCTTGCAAATCCCGTTCCCCATGATCATGTGAAAAAATAGGCAATAGTGTGTGTCTTCCTATGTGTGTGTCTGTCATATGTGTGTGTGTGCATGTGTACATGTTGGAGTGTGTGTGTGTGTGTGTGTGTGTGTGTGCGTAAGTGTGCGCCTGTGTGCGTAAAGCTACCATACGTGGATATTCTCTAGAGATGTTCTATTTTGAACCTCCATTCGTAATGCACGACAGAAGAAAGCGGACTGTAAGGCGCTATTATGAGAATCTTCTCCCCCAACAGTAGAGCTACCCCCCACCCCGCCCTCTCCCCCATTTCTCTCTGTGCTGCAAATCTCCTCGCTTTAAGGGGATAACAGTAGGGATGAGAGGGAGGGAGGGACAGGCTTGTGTTAGGGATATAAATAGGGCTGGAGTGACCTGAGCCATCAGCAGGTGGTGGGAAAGGGTCCGACAGGCAGCTAACATAATAACAGGTCGTTAGATGAAATGTCACTGGCAATTTGTTTTTAAATCAGTAAATAGGCTATTTCTTGCATTTATCTTAAGTTCTCAATTGGAGTGTCAATCAAGACCAAGACCAGTTATTATGCAGCACCTGTGTTTAATCTGAAACTGCCGGTATAGGAAAAGTTAATGTGAAATCTCACTGAAAATTTGAATTCTTATAAGAGTGCCCCTTTAAATTGACCATATTCAAAAGTCTAGAGAAGCTGTTTGACATTGGTGGAATTATGTCCTTTTTAGTTGCTTGATCACAGAGTTTGTGTAAGAGGATAAGGAAAGGTCAGCTGCATCAAATAGTACATACTGTTTATCTAAAGGTATTAATGTTTCACTGCCTGTTTGATGTTATGAAGATAGCGGAGGGAATGTGCTTTCTGTTAAGGGCACAGGTCTAATCTACAAAGACACACACATGCTAACCCACACACATGCACGCATGCACACACACACACACACACACACACACACACACACACACACACACACACACACACACACACAATCTTTTTACAAGTATTGGAGCCACTGATTACATACATTATTGGTTATGGGATCCGGACTAAGACTTACAAGGTAATCAATACATTCTATGAAATTCACCATGGGAATAGCTCAGTAAATGTACAACAACCTCCTCCACCACTACCACCACTGCCACCACCTCCACCACCTACGACCACTGCTACTACTTCTACCACTACTACTGCCTCTACTTCTGCTACTACTACTGCCACTAGTACTGCTACTAACGATAATGGTAATGGCGATGATATCACAAAGTAGACATATTTTACAGCACAGTAACAGTGATGAAACAGAGAGTTTGAATCTGACATATGCAAGTCATTTTTTTGTATTAAACATGCAGTACACTTTGAGTAGGGAATGAATTATTAGGTATTTACTGTGACAAAAACAATATTTGTCGTTGTCCAGATGCCCAATGTGTTCCTGAAATTACATGCAGTGCTCGATGAGAGAAAATATGATAACAAGTCAAGCATTCAAAGAATAGGCAATGTGTGGAGTTAGTCCAAGAACAAAGTATGCACGCATGGTCATATTATATATTATTAGGATTAAAATACAGTAAAAGTGTGTAAAATCTAAATCATAGGCTGCAACTCTGTCACGGAACTATAATAGAACCAGTCTAGAAAGAATTAAAAAATGTCCGATTCTCCTCTGTGATTAACATTCCATGTATGGAAGACGTGAGGTCAGAAGCACAAAGAGTTCTTTGTGATTAAAAAATAATCATGGCAGTTCTAATCTGTAGATTAGCTGGAGGTTTAGGAAGTCAGTCTGCAGAGACAGAAGTCCCCTGCCTGAAGTCTTACTGCCATTGGTCTCCAGCAGCTGGAGACCAATAAGGACCAAAGGCTTTATATCAAATTGTCTCATTTTGGTAAATACTTTTCACTATTTTGTCCTTGTGAGAAAAGCATTATAAGGCAGTTTCAGATAGAGCCCTAAGGCTTCCAGTACCTGCAGTACCTGCAACCAGGGTTAATATCTACAAGGTAGAACCAGGTTGAATGTACTGTAGAAATACATAGTATAGAGCTATTGTAAGTTTGATTAAAAAAAACAAAATCAATGCATGTTTTACTGGGACAGATTAGACATTGAATTATTTGATGTAACTTAATGAGCCTGTAGGCTCTGTATTGATCACAAAACTATATTTGTTCCGTCTTCAGTTGTATTTGATACTCTATCAAACCCCAGCTTCATTAGTTGTTTACTGTAGAGGATCAATGATGCATCTACCCTTTAACCAGTGGGGTCAGTAGCCAGAATTCACTGGGGGAACACACCTATGTAGGGGCATGAAGCAATTTTTGTAAAATGCTTCATGTTAATGCATTTTTAGAGAGAATCTGAACTTGATTTTAAGGTTAAAATTAAAAAAAAATCTAGTTCATTAAAAATTGCTGTTATATTTTGCACGCCTGAGGTGTTTTTCTTTTTTTGCCGTGGTATTGAAAATGGTATCAAATATTGAAGCATTTTTACTGTATTGTAGCTGATTGAAGTTCAAAATTTTGGTACCGTGACAACAGTACTTTGTAGTTCTTTATCTGGTATGCATTTTTGATACTGATTGATCTGCCTTTCAGAACAGAGACCAGATGGCCTTATCTTCAGTTTGTACCTCTTGACGTTTTTTGCAGGCTAATCAGTGCTTCTTTGTCCTTTTAACAACCATGCACAGACATAACTCTTTGGGTCAAACTTCTTGAATTATGGTCTATTTTGGCTGAGGAAAAGGCTGCTCAGCCTTGTGCAAAAGGGGAGCACGGATGTTAACGGACTCGATAAGCTACAATACAGTAAAAAACCGAGCTTTCTGTCAATAGCTGTGTTCTATTTGGATAGGAACTATTTTTTCGCAAAGACGCACTACCTTCTAAACCGATGTAAGCTCCACGAGAGCCAGAAGAATCCAAAAATAACTGCTGACAGAAAGCTCGGTTTTTAAAAATGTTTTCAAGATAACATACTGACACCGGTATGATTATACTGTGAGCATTGTGTTTTGCAAAACAATGTTTATCATAGTTTTCAAAGACTGTGGCATATGCCCGGTGTTACTGGATGGGCGGAGCAGGCGGCTAGCGAAGTTATGGTTTCTACTAAAAGGGATCATGATGGAAAACATGTTATTTGGGCCCATGGTTCAAAATACCGAACTATTCCTTTAAGTTGTAATTACATTGGCTGAGTGGGTTGGTACTTGTTCAAAGCAGCAAAAGTTACATCTTGTTTAAGCCCCCACAACACATATGTGTTACTAACAATTGTACAAATGCCAAAATCTTGCCTTTATGGAAGTGAAAAAAAAAAAAAACTTGGAATGAGCATGTCTCTCATGTAGGTAACTGCTACATTGATGTTATGAAGGAGATATGAGGGCAGATTCTCCCACACAGCTAATTAGAGACAAGATCAGAGAACAATGTGCCCTGTTAACTAGTAGTTATCAACGTCTATTTTTATATAAAGGACAGAGTCCTGTGCACCCCATCTTCATTCAAATTAATTGGAAACACAGATCCTATCTATTCAACGTGACCTTTCACTATAGAGCTATTTATGAAGTGGAGATAATACATTCTGTCACTTTTATGCCCAAGTATTCATCGAAACATGGGTAGAAAAGGTGGCTATTTCTTCATAATTACAATCTCAAAGTTAACACTGTATGGAAGAGCGTACAAGACTCATTTCTAATGAGAGTACAAAACCATTTATAAGTACAAATGCTCTCATATTTGATACTCAAATCCCTGAACCGACTGGTCACTGAGCAAGGTATTATTATATTTCATTGTTTGTGCATAAGAGTTGGAATTGCTTTGCTGACACATGCAACTACAGAACACAATTCTAGTGCAAATTAGTTTGTAGAGATAATTTCGGAATGCTGTGTGGAGTATCTCATGATGATTAATTTGTATCTATATATGCAAGTGTACACAGTGTTTGGGAGTTTTTTATTTCTCACTGATTTGCGCTCCTACGAACCTGTCACTAAGACTGTCCTTCATGTGTGCAGAAGATTTCTACCTTCATCAAGGAGGAATCCAACACCTTAAATATCTAATTAATACATTTCCTTATTCATACTGTAGGGGATCAATGATATTAATGAGATTAAACAGTGTTAGAGCAAGAGAGAGATCAGACTGACTGCTAAATGCAAATCGTTTCCAGGTGTCAGTAGCAGCACCACACGCTGGCTAAGTTACAGTCTTAGGTTGTATATCTGCTGTCTACTGTGCACCTACTGTACTGTACTCTCCCAGCATGAGACAGCACAGTCTCAAGCATCATCCCTCTAGGTTGAAAATCCAATTACTTTAGAAGGCATGGATGCTATCATGACCAACCTGACCAGGAAAAAAAAATGTCAGGTTGACTGAGCCCACCCTGCATGACAGCAGCTTCATACTAGAGATACACTCAATTAGAGCAGGAACCAAACCCACAAAATCTTTTAGATACCCCTACCCGGGGTAGAAGAAAACATGACCTTGTTTTTTCATAACTTTGACATGTCCCCTTCGTGAAATGGATGGTCATAATTTTTCTTTTTACTGCAAAAGTCATTAAATTCATCAATGAAGTGATTCACCACAAAAAAGTGCAAAAAAACGCCTGCCCTGAAAGAGGGAGTACCAAATTAATCCCATGTCATTTTCTACCTACTGGTTGTATTTACATCATATTTGCACTGATGGTCTAGAGGTAGTGTCCCTACACTCCAAAGCAACCAGAATGTCAAAATATGGTTATATTGTGAATCAGCAGCCTTTTATGTAAGGCCTTATTATAGGCAAAAATATCAAACAGTTAATTTTTCTGAGAAATACTCACTTCTAATCCTAATCCTAATCTAATAATACTGTAATCAGTACCCAATTATGATAATAATTCATTTCAGGTAGTCACTGACATTGTCTCATCAAAAACAAGAAGTAATAGTTTGTCACTGAGCACTATTATTGTGACTATCCAGTGAGTATAACCCAAAAAAGTACACAAAAATGCCTGCCTTGTAACAGGGAATACCAAGTTGATCCCATGTTTTTTACCCACTGGTTGTATTTACATACTTCATATTAGCACTGATGGTTCTCAGGTAGTATCTCTAGACCTCAAAGCAACCTTAAATTAACCATAATGTCCAAATCGAGGGCTTGGAACCAAAGGGGCGTAAGTGCGATTTTGGTCGAATATGAGTATTATATATTAATTGAAAGGTCTCAGTGAGATCTTTTCAGTGCCAAAAGGACAGAACTGAAATCATGACCCATAAGTTTTAATTAAACAAAAACTGAAAGCCGTAACAGTAAAAGTAGGGTTTTGCTTGATGTCAAAAGGGCGTAACTGCACTTACGCCCTTTTGACACCAAGCAAAACCACTTTTGACACTGAACAAGCATTGTGGGTAGAGGATTCTAACAGCACTTCGGTCAACTCAAAATGCATGCTGACATAAGTAATGCTAGCATGGCAGCATGATCACGTCATTTGTAGTATCGTATTCATATCCTAATTCATATTCTAGGTCAATAATAGATGAATGTAAATATGTTAATATTCCCATTAAAAACTTAGGCCTATAGATTCAAAATGTTATTTTATAATGTTAGGAGTGTGAACTGGTCAAGATGAGCTCTGATAGTAAGACTGCTGGTAGCTGAAGTTCTCCCTCAGTGTTATGAGGAGTTTTACAGATCTCTGAATGTGTCCCGGTACACATCAATAAGTGATGTGTCCTGGGACACATACAAAAATGTATTATACTAGCAAAAGAAAAAAAAGTAGTAGTTTAGAATCAAAAGTAGTTTCTTATGTTTGTAGAGGTTTATTAAAAAGGTTTATTAAAAGTTTTAAACAGAAAAAATGTATCATCAATTTAATATGTTCCATGTAGCCTACAATTTTAAAGGCCTTGGTGAAAGTTGCTGAGCCTTACTTCAAGATAAAGATATTCATTCTGATCTTGTTTTATATTTCAGTGTTGATTGACGCGTAATTGCTAGATTTGTATTAAAATGAATGCCACGCATTGTTCTACCCCAGGTAGGGGTAGAACAAAAACTAAGGCCCTTTTTGAGGGTTAGTTCCTGCACTAAATGTACACAATATTAGGGACAGATGTTGAGTTGCAGCCCCTTTTGCACAATCCACACATCAATTGTCTCAAAGCTTAAAAATCCTTCTCTAACCCCTCTGATTTCCTCCTCTTGATTGGTATTGATTTAAAAGGGATATCAATAAGGGGTGATGGCTTTTCCCTGGATTTAGCCTACCTCATCAGCATACTTAATGAGAAGAGTAAGTTTCCCTAATATACATTCAGTAAACTTTTGTTTGTTGTTATTATTGTAGTGATATTTTTAACATTTTTGTTGCCCGTAGTTACAATGTACTAAAATTTAACTTTAAGTTACTAAAATTCAAATTCACTAAGGATGTGTTGCCTGCTGTGCTTACCTTTAGTCTCTGTGTCTACTGGCATTGCAAGTAGAAATTGCACAACTTCCACACATGATGAAAATACTTTCATGTTCCTAGCTCAAGGTAGCCATCTATCATGATGGCATGGGCAGGAGTATCGATACTGTGAAGGGACCTCCACAAACATTAAACAGTAAAAAACGGAAATAATAACTGTTAGTGTTTGGGAGACAAACAATTAGGGGAAATGTGCTGATCATTAGTCATAATTAGAAAATAAGTTGAGACGCTAAATGTAATATCTGCCAGACAGGAGATAGGGTTAAGTTATTATTTTCTCATTTGAATCAATTACACTTCTAAGTATGCCACTTCCTGCAGCACATGATGTACAGTATATGAGGTTTATGCAGCATCCTAAATTAATATTGGTAATAAGAAATGGTGACGTTTTCCAGCTCATTTTGAATATATATTTGTAATTAGCCAGTTCATTTTCAGAATACTGAATAATATCAAGAACAACAAAAAAAGCACATTGCAATAGATTAATGTTGGCATATTTTGAGGCAAATACTGTCAGATACTGCCCAGTGATGGTGCTGCATGAGAGGAAGTCCTCAGCAACAGTATTATTCAACAGTATCATTGTTTCTAGTTAATTTAAGCTGCTGCAATGTCTTTCAGACTCTGATATTTTATTCTTGGATCACTAATGGGACACCTTCTGTCATCTAAAAAAATTATTCGTACTCAAATAAATGCACAACAATATTGTCTGTAGCTTCCCGATGCAAGAGTTCAACAGCTTCAGTCACACAGAAAGCAGTGAGCAGTAATTAACATGACTGTGCCTCTAATCAAATCAGAACCCAAATCACCTGTCCTTTTAAGTGTCACCCAGTGAGCCAAAGTGAGAGACACCCACTGTCACTTGATTAGCATATTGGTCCTTGCTGATGAGGCACATCACCCTGCTGTCTCTGATGGTGCAGTCTGTCTGTGCAGTGCTGCAATCACATGACCCTTGGGTAGCCAAGTATGCAGACTTTTTCTCCCTCAAAACACACACACATGCATACATGCACATATCCACCTATGCAAGCATTCATGCACGAACACAGACACACAAAATGACTGAACCAGTTATAATTAATTGTACACTGCAAAAGCTATCCATCTTAACATGTCATTTAGTTTGAGTCTTAACATCCAGTTTTCCTTCAAACAAGTGAAGAAAGCTGTCAGTGATATGAGTTAATGTCACATATTTCCAATCCAGTTCCACCTGTTTCAAGAATTTTCTTGTGACAATGTTTTGAAATAAGGTTGATCACTCCACTACTATCAAAATAATGTCATTGGGGCAGAGTTTTTGTTTCAAAACAGAGCAAGGCTAAAGTTTCAATGTGCAAAACTCTTAATGCAAAATTTTAGCATGTGGGCTAATATAAAACCAACTGTGTCAAGTGAGGTAGTGCATCATGCGAAATGTTTATCCTAGAATCCCAACAATGGATGTTCCTTGTTGAATTTTAGTCATTGCTGCATTTTAAAACAAAATAGTCATTATTAATCAATTCAAGTGAAATACTTGCAAAAACAGAAAATACTGGTGGATTTTTGTGACACAAAATTATCTTTTGTTGTACAAAACAGTCAACACTTTAGTATTGTTTGGCTCATTCAGAAAGAGACACTCAAATAAGCTGCTCATGTGACCTGACCCAGCTGGGCCTGGCAATTCTGGCTCTGGAACCAGTTCATACTTTTTGTCTATGATCACAATACTTCTGAAAGTTAGAGTATCCCTAGCCTTGTCCCTGGTATCTCTAGCCTTGTTCCAGACTCCTGAATCGTGTCCCGCCCACTCTTCAGATTTTGTTTAGCGATTGTGTTGCTCTAGTCAACAGCTTGTTCTCGCTCTGAGAAACAATTGAGCCAATTGGCGCCTTTGTGGGCGGGTCTAAAGTTTGAACCGTTTGTGCAATGGTTTTTCATTGGCGTTTCAACACATTCATATTTGTTGAAATCACCCCCATTAACCAACATATTATCTTTGCAAAGATTACATTTGTTAAAAACAACCAACATTCTTGATGAAATTAGTAAATACGGCCAGCATCAGTGTCACTGAAAATAACATCAGAGCGGCTGGATACTTCAGTAGTGATTGGTTTGGGAAAAATCAACCCCCCCTCACAGAAAACAGCTAACAAGCAGGCAATCTCAGACTGAATAATGGAGGGGTAACAAAGTGGCTATTCAGTCTGAATATCAGGCAATGGTATCCCCAATTAAGACTCAACACTAGCCTAAATGTCTTGTTATTAAGATATATTTTTGCAGTGTATGTGAGTGAACTGCATTGACCCTCACTGATCAATCAAGATTGAGTGATAAATGTAACCGCTCTCCCTTTTGAATTCCCTCAATTCAACAACAGCATCACTGAAAGGCTCCAGCATTACAGATAGTGCTCACCATAAACTTTCTCCCCCTCCCTGACAGTAAGGGTGTAATCAACCAGGATGAAGAAGGAGGAAGATTAAAGCCATGGAACACGATCAGAGATTGTTACCGAGTGACACTTTATTCCTCCCTCTCTCTCTCTCTTCCTTGAGCGGGTGGGAAAAAAGACATTATTATGAATTTGGGGAAGATCAGTGAAGCTGGTCTTACTGCATATGTGAACAAAGGATGGAATTATTATATGGTGGATTTTGATGAGGCAGGCTTGTGGAGGCACTGAGATGTATTACAGTATTGTAGGTATAATCAGACAACAGAACATGCTGATTCCTCTTAAGGTGGATGAATGGTATTTGAGTACAGAGGAGCCATTACCAGGCTTAAGTACGTGGGCTAAATGATAGGTGTCCTGAGGTGTATGTGTGTCAGAGAGAGAGAGAGAGAGAGAGAGAGAGAGAGAGAGAGAGAAGGTGTGTGTGTGTGTGTGTGTGTGTGTGTGTGTGTGTGTGTGTGTGTGTGTGTGTGTGTGTGTTTATACGCTCCACTGATGCGTTGGGTAGTGAATAATTTAGACTGGTAGCTCTGTTGTTGTGTGGTAAATGAAATGCTGTACAGATAACAGGCAGATGTAGCTACAGGGACAGGGAATTGCTGGTTTATACATGTCATCATTGCTTTTGCATAATAGCTTCTATTTTGCATGATTACTTAAGGCCATTATGATATTGCGCCATTGGGGCATATTTATCCAGCAAAACCCTTTGCAGTTGTTCGACATGACAGCATCTACTAAACAAATGGATAGGGACCTAAGCTTCCTCATTCTATGACAGCTGTTTAATAAGATAGAGGAATACAACGCCAGAAGGCACTGTAAGGCATTGTAAGAGAACATCAAACATGTTCATGTGTTGTAACAAAGCATTTAAAACTCAAAGTGAGGAAAAGTGGAAAGACATGTTTGTCATCGCTGCAAAAGTCATTGCCATATGTATAGCCATGTCACGTGATCATGCATGTATATGTGTGTTTGTGTGTGTGTGTGAGTATGAGTGTGTGTGTTTGTATGTGTGAGATGACCAGAGTCAGAATTTGATTTGTTCCACCTCTCTCATCTTATTCCTTATGAATGTGTCAAACAACAAACCCACCACAAAAATCACTACAAAGCAATGGCTGTGACCTTTGAGTTACACACATAACATGAATATAGCAATGAAACACACTACTGCAAAACAAGCATTGTCTGGTTACTGTAATGCACCTGCTGTGCGGTCTTTCATTTATTAATGCCCAGCAGTATAGCGTTTTTCTCCAAAGCAATGTATTATGCAAACAGTTTTTGAATTGCAAGATTGTTTGCGAACTACAGAAGTATTTGGAGTTTTCCCACTCCTGGTATAGTGAAGATCAGACAGTTCTGAGGAGAACAAGACAGCTCTTTCATCAATATTTCAGAAGATTTTGGTATTCATTGTTTTCTTGGTTGGTACAGTGGAATGCAATGTGAATATGACTGGAGAGAGCATGAGAGCAGGCATGTGCAGATAGAGACCAGGGAGAGCAGCAGCCCCTTCCCTTTTGCCCTCAGACTTACAGTAAAAAGTGCTTTGTTGGATAGGGTTAATATTAATTGTATTTTATTTTTTCCATATTACTTCTTTCCATCATCATCATCACTAAAAAAAAGGGGAATCCACAGCCATGAAAAAGAGGCACCTGAGTGTCGCTTGAGCCCCTACCCCCCAAAATATCTGTTCACGGCCCTGCAGGAGTGACATTCTCATAAGCCTTTCTTGAAATTATGCCGTCATTTACCACAAGGCACCCTAAGAGACTGCCATAGCCTCATTAAATGTGAAGATAAGATTTACTGCTCCCCACTCCCTGCATATCAG
The DNA here is from genome assembly GCF_046629955.1 of Centroberyx affinis. NCBI lineage: Eukaryota > Metazoa > Chordata > Actinopteri > Beryciformes > Berycidae > Centroberyx > Centroberyx affinis. The sequence goes on along the minus strand of NW_027278746.1, from coordinate 217,223 downwards.
CTGAAACTAGTCTGCAGCTTTCAAATGTGATGGTCGGCATGCATTTAAATATGAACCACTTCCCTTAAATAGATATCCTTCATATCTTGTCCTTGATTCCCATTAATAATCAAAACAATGAAGGAGCAGAGTGTCTCTCCACTGCTAGTGTCTGACCTGACATGTCTATTCCCTGTGATCACTGCTAAAAGCTAGCTTTTATGCTCATTTCCCACACTGTGGTTAACCTTGAGAGCTGTGAACCGTTTAGAGTGGTCCTTGAAAAAGCCTGTGGTGTTGTGTGTACGTGTGTGTGTGTGTGTGTGTGTGTGTGTGTGTGTGTGTCTGTGTGTGTGTGTGTGTGTGTGTGTGTGTGTGCATCATTATGGTTGTGGTCTAGTGATGCGTTATGTATCAGAGATGTTGGAGATTTGTTAGATTCACACAAGGAAAAGCACCACCATTACTCTTTGGTCTGCAGCTGCCAGACCATGTAACTTGTCCTGACCTGACAACAGATGTAAACAGAGATCTGAGGATAAACTGCATGGTAACGAGACCTGGCTCTATAACTTAACTGAAATCTTTTCAATTACTTTGAGATTTTGTATGATTTTTTGGGGGGGCAGTTTGTCTGACAATGACGTTTTCAATCTTTCTTGCCCTTCCAAAACTGGCTTATTAGCAATAAAGAGTAATGCTATTGTGCCACCATGTGGACAGTAATCTACACCACATTGTATGGTATGGCCACTAACAATGAACTGTTGTTGGTCAAGATGGTTGTTATATTTATGTATTTTCTGGGTGGGAGATCAGGAGGGAACTTTGAATAAACTTGAGGATTTTATTCAAAGGTAACTAAGTGTTTGCTTCTACTTGAGGAATTTTACAGGCAAGTATACTCTTACTCTTGAGCAAAATGTAACTGAAGTATCAGTACTGTGAGCATTATACCTCCTTGGTCACATAAGAGTAAAATGTACACTATTCCTAAAGGAATAAACTTAATTTGCTTGAGCCCCAAACATTAATTTAAACCCCATGTGCAAAACTAATCATTGATTAGCTGGAGCCCCACACAGTCACTGCTGGTCTATACATTGTACACAAATGATTGAAAAGCAGCTGATCAGCCCCATCATTATGTTACAGACTTCTATGTTGGTTTCTCAAGAGAGATTGAGTGCTTTACCAACTGGTGTGAACAGGTTTCTTTTGAGATTAATGTCAAGAACACCAAGCATGATCACAGCTCTCAACTGGGACGGTACAAGCCCTCCCTTTGCTCTGGTGAGAGGGTCCCTGATTGAGCAGGTGTCCTCTTGAAACTGAAAATTGATGACAAAGTAAAGTTTGCTGTATGTGCTGCATCAAACTTTAGTAAGCTGCAACAGTGGTTTTGTGTGTTTGTTGATTGTTTTGTTTGCTCATGTGTAATGCTTTTTGCAGTGCACAGTGTTAAGGGGAATGCACTTTTTAGGCAGTGCAGAGTCCCAGGAGCCCTGCGTAAGGGAAAAACAGTGTCCTCTTCGGTTCATGACCTTTAGGGTTTTTAGAATCCTATTTTTTTTCTCTGTGTGTGTGTGTGTATTTGTTTGTGATTTAAAACAGTTTTTCTTTAATGTAGATGCTGCTGACACCCATATTTTCCTCCTAGGGATAATAAAGAAAGACTTGAATTGACTTTATTAGAAAAACCTTTAATAGAGATTAGCAACAAGGCTTTAGCACATTAGATCCTATTTTACCTCAGGGAAATTATCTTTGCTTGTTAAAATGCTTTGTTATTTGTCATACATGAGCAAAAAAATTACACTAGCCTCAGGAAAAATGCATGGAATTTAACAGTTGAGAGCACAGGCACATCTTTACAACCATTAAGATACCCACTAACAGTGCAGGGCTGCACCTATTCAATATGCTCACTAATTAGACCCGATCCTAGTTATTTTTGTAATTTGTCTATAATTAATCTGGGTCTACAGTCAGAAGAAAGGAAATGACTTTGGAGGGCTTTACTGAGCGGTGACCCAGGGGACTCACCCTGTTTTATCTTTGGCCTGAGATGGAGATATGAAGGTGGGGAAGCTAAATCAATTTCCCTGCGTTGGCTCATTAGTTGAGGCCCTGTGGTGAGCCATGCTCTGTGGTGATGCCCTTGGAGGAACAAAGCGAAGTCGGTTGCAACGTGACTGCACAGCCCAGGAACTGGTGGATGCTTTCCAGGCTGTCAAATGCATACACATGGGTATTATGTAACACCAGGAACTGATGGACAAGGCGCTTCAGCGATGTATAAAACCAGTAGGCAGAACAACATTCTTCCATAATAATACATCTAATAACATAACACATTACTAAGGGGTATTCATTCTTTAATTAATTCCTTTATTTATTCATTTACAATAAAGAATTACAGTATACACTGTTTAGGCGGCGCAGAGCCCCAAGAGCCCTGCATAAAGGAAATACAGCGTACACCAGGCAGTACGTAGTAGAACACAAACAAGCATTAACCAATTGGGGGCTGGTGTGCTGTACATCCACATACCAGGAATGTATGTGGAAGGACTAGAGTTGACTTAGCCAACTAGTGGCTAAGTTGGATTTGAACCCCCATCGCGTTTACACTGTATGCACCTTAGACCACTGAGCAACCAGGACACTCCATGACCAACAGATTTTTGGTTATTTCATGACCAGATGTGCTGGCGCAGCAGTGGCACTCTGGCAGTGCAGTTATAAAAGGGGTTGGATTAGGAGGAATAACTTATCAATAGGTCTGCTAGGAGCAGACACTCCCCTCTAGTGCTCTAATTTCAGCGCAAGGGATGTCATGGCGAGCCATGAAATTGCCAGACAGACGCAGGCAGGAAAAAAATCGGTTTGCACCCAATGAAATGATCACGTCGTCGGTGTAAGGTCAATGCCCTTGATCTGTCCCTTCATGGAAATAGGGCACTTTATCTTTTAGCACTCACCTACACCTTTTAACATCAAATGAAAATCAGGCCAGAGACATGAATCAACAAAAGCTTAGAGATTAAACAAATATTATAATGAACGGTTTACCTCATGGTCTAAGTGGATTAAAAGGACAATGACTTACCGCAAAAAAAGTTTAATTGGTGTCTATAACTACAGTATGAGGATTTTCTCAAAAACAATTGATATGTTAGCTGACACAATAAGGGAAAACCTTCATTATGCCAAAATGCAGCATCTACCATCTGGCCCTTGCTGAATTTGGTGGACTGTAGGGTACGGCTGAGACAGCCATGCCGGGACACGTGTGTGAGCGCACACACATACACAGATACACACGCACACACACACACAAACGTACAAACACACATACACACACACACATACGCATGAGCATGTCCCTGTGACAGCGAGGCACACATCCAGTTCTCACCATGACATATGGTATAACAGTAATGTGGGTAAACTTGGGCCTTGTGATCCAATAAACAGCTCTGTGTTCTAATCTTTCTGGCTGCAGTTTGTTAACAGGGCTAAGCGCTGCCAGTTTAACACCAACAGAATGCAGTGAATTTGAGTGGGATTAAGGCTTTTGTTGTTTGGATTATCTGAATCTAATTACCATATTGGCAGAGGATCTTAACCAAATGGGTACCTCTCAGCCTGATTGCACTGCTGTTGCTAAATGCTGGGCAAATGAATCACCTCATTTAAGCACCAAATAGACCAGCTAAACCTTTATTATTTGTATGACAATTAACTTATTATATAAGATGATTGCTCCCACCTCACCGTGCAGAGGAGTTGATTTAGAAATGATTTCAAGACTGAACTGTTAAAGCTAGGCAAAGTTTGGCCCTTTACTAAATCGCAGACCTTGTAATCTGTACACAGTCTGAGATCCTCTTGCAGGTCAGTGCAAAACCAAACTACATGTGACATCAAATTTGGCTCCCAATGGAGTAAAGGAAAAAAGTCTGAAGCCCACATAAAGTATCCTGTTTCTGTGCATTAGAGATGGGTCTCGTGGTGCATTAGGCCTCGGGGAGGAGTCAAAACAAAGGCAAGCCTCACTCTGCGTAACAGTGGTTGAGAGCACCCGGCCTGTGAAACCCTACCCACAGCACCTGGCTAGAAGACTGCATGTGTGGCCCTGCCATGGAAAATGCAACGTAATGTTCAACTGGCTGTGTACACAATGATGTGCACAAGACTATAGCAGCAGCCAGCAATAAATAATCCATGGACAAACAAGAGGATACAGCAGGAATCATTTTAGACCTAAAACCCTATGTGTTTAGATGATCAGATGCAATACCTTGCAGCAATACATGAATGGTTTCTTATGTTACAGCAAGCAGACCTACCACATGGATTATTTTCCAGCTGTCATAACTGTAAAGCTAAACCTTCCATCTCAGACATTAAACAGTAGCTTCAATTTGTTCAGAGAAGGTAAAGGACCCAGAGTAAAGCATCTAACTCCACCAGGTTATTCAAATGGGAGTTTTAAAAGCACAGTATTTAAGGCCAGGAATATATTCACGTTAATTGGAGTTTGGCATTAAAAACAAATTTTGTGGTTCCAAGCTTCCCGGCACATTTCACAGACGATTGATGAAGAAGGCTTAATGCCATATGCAGCTCTGCAGCCTGCAAGCGAGTGCCAGTAAGATAGGCAGCACAGAACTCTATTCTGCTACCCGCATGTGCCAGCCCAAATGCACTGTAAATGAACACTGTGCATGTAAATATTTGTCATATTCTAATTAAAATAAAATATTTCAATGAGAATGTAGGCAATCCGACAGCTTTTATCTCCCCCACTGTCAACAATCACTCATCTAATACTTTTGCTTACCAAAAGAGACCAGGAGGGGGAAGCCTGCTTCTTAGACTGGATTTAAAATGCATCACGTCACGGCTTTGATCTGAGCGATGGCTGTGGATAATCAGGGGGAGCTGGTGCACCAGATTTCACAGGGATAAAAGAAAATATGAATTCCTCGACCAAGGCTTGGATCTGCCTCATTTACCAGTCACAGTCCTCATTAGTACCCATATGTACTGGATCCACTATCACAGCATCCATGTAGGGCGCTGTGACAGAGAAGAAAGTGCATCGGAATCAGCCACAGAGTTGAAGCTTTCAAGAATTTAAAGCTGTGCTCCTTTCATATCCCTCTGAGACACATATATACTGTACATGCATTTCACTACAGGGGTCAGAGCACAAAGCCAGAGGCACATCTCTAGAGTCCTTGCTCAAGGACACTTTGACAGGGATTGACACATTTGCAACTGTGGGCACTGAACCTCTGAACTTTGGGTCACAGAATCTAACCACCAGGCCATTCTGCTGCCTCTGGCTACAGTGCTCAATCGCCCTTTTGAACCTTTTGAACTTTCTATTTTATGTTTGAAAGTTGGATGCTGTATGTGTGTGAAAATCCAAAGTTCTACATTGCTACAGAATACATTTTGCTGTAAAATACAGTACAACAATGACTCCCAAACTCTAACACAGTTTGCATGGCTAAAGAACGCATTGAAAAACTGAAAAGGAGGACAAGAGAGGACTAATAAATCTAAACTAAAAAACTAAAAAAAATATAATAGGAGGGCAGCATTATTGGCAGAGTTGGTGTAAAATCCAACAGGAGGGTAGCGTTGGTGAGCAATTATAGTTTACACCAGCATACCAGCCTATGAGGCGGTAGCAGAGGGACTCCTTGCTACACTCAATCACAGAGAGCATGGCAGCGCTCACCATGAGAGAGAGAGAGGAGCATCACAGCCGTGGTCTTGGGTGCAGACAGAATGTTTGCCAACAGTGACACAGCCAACAGCGTAGGCACATACCAGCTGGCCGTCAATGCTAAGCACCATGGAATTCTATTCTATGTGGCAGCACCCAGCACACGGTGCCACCTCTCTCCCCCCCTCTCTCTCTCTCTCTCTCTCCCTCCCTCTCTCCATAGTCATCTGAAGCATATTGTGATATACTGTATGTCTATATTAATACCTCAATGTCCACCACTAGAGATCATACCAAACAGCAATACAAAGCCTTTGGGGGAAGGGGAGCTGGTGTTATTTTCACCATAACAGTCTCTGCTTGGAGCTGAGATGTTTTAATTACTGTATTGTTTTACTGTAATATAGACATTGATATTAAGACCGGTGGGGTGTTTTCCATTCTGCATTGTCTCCCTACATTGTCTCCCTACAGATAGTATACTTCACATGTGTGCCAAGCCACCCTTAAACAAGACTAAGTCAAAACCTAGTATATGGCTGGGTATATGGGTGTGCCACGTGCCATGGCCGACCAATGGTGTAACTAACTCCGCTGTAGACTGTTAATATACAGAATAATAGTCCATACATCCAAACTGATCTCCATTCAAGCGCGTCCCGTCTCCTCTCTCCTCCGCTGTCCTCTCCACCGCGGCCACGGCCCGCATTGATCCTCCCGATCCAAGCCCCGGTGCCGAAAACGCCGTTCACCGGACACCCAGTGACGCATCGGCATCGGGTCAATCACTGGAACCGTTGCCCCAGGAAACTTCGGGAAGCGTCGGCAGTAAGCCCTCGGCACGCCGAAACCTCCATGCTTGTCTGTGTCTCTCTCTCCGCCGAGAGAACAGAGGGCTGTCAGGTGGACTGAGGTCGCACATATTCAGCAAAATAAACGGCGCTATGATATAATTGTATAGATTCTACTTTAGCTTCAGTTAGCTTCAGCTTACATGCATGATACTGGTACTGTGTGGGAGAAACGGACTCCCGATCTCAGCGGAGAAAATGAAACTTAAATTTCTGGCTCTGTGATCCTATGATGTGCCACGTGCCACGGCCGACCAATGGTGTAACTTCATCACTCAGTCGTGTAATTTCATAACTCAGTCAGTCCGACCAATGGTGTAACTTCATCACTCAGTCAGTGACAGACATTCGCGTTTATAGGGCTGGCCCCGCTGGTGAGGTCCAGTCAAAAATAGATTAAAAGGTAGATTAAGATAATTCTAGGCTCCGTAATGGTCTGTTCATTATTAGATAATTACTGTAAAACAGACCCACTTCGTCCTCACCTCTGCTCACTTAAAACCTCGCCTCTTCCTTGTCATCCCTCTCCTTTCTTTCCTCTGTCCCTCCATTTGCTCATTGCCCTCTACTCACAACAAAGCTAAGGCTAAGTTACATCAAGGGTAAAACAATCTTGTGTCTTCCCTTGTTTCTTTTGTTTAATTACTAAGGTCATGGGTCAGTTGGGGGCAAGTTTAAATGATGTTCCAGAAATATGTCGAAACTTTGCAAACATCAGATCTGTAATTCTGTCTAAAACTAAAGAGGTACAATGTTGTTGATGATTACGCTTTTGCTGTGTTTTATTTTATGACACTGTGATTCTTAGCAATTAAGCCCCGGGGTTGTTTACTAGCCTACTCTCCATCCTCCAGACTCAAACACATAGACATACAGCAACACAACTGACTAGACAAATCTGGACTAAAACCCTCCAGATTTCACCAACATAATACGGTGTTATCTTGAACTCAAAGCAAAGGATTTTTGAGTTGGTGCTTTTAGTTTGCCAGAGTAGTCCACTTTAAGAATAGCACATCATATTGCATAGTGTTTAAGTGCAACAGACTTGTTTCTACACTATGATTTCAATTATCAGCTTCTGGCTGGCCGAAGGCCCAAGACATGGCTATTAACCAGGTCACCTTCTACACACATAAGTTACCTGCTTGTGTATTAGCCAATGATTAGTGTGGCCAGTAACTACCTTGTAAGGAGTGTTGTTCGAGGGGCCTCTTTAATCATTAGCACATGTGGAAAGAATATGGATATAATGCTTATATAGTTATGAATCAACACATTCAACAGATTCTTTCACATCAATATAATAAAGAAGAGTAACTAAAACATGAGGCATGATTTCCTGTAAAAGTGAAAAATGTTACCATACCATGTTATATTACAACCAACGCACGATCACTGCTCTTTTAGCTGTTTAATTACCCCCCCCCCAACCCTCCTCCCTCCCAATCGTCAGTATCCCAAATAGGTATTACATCATGCTTGGCAGCAGTGGCTGTTAATTCTGCTGATTTGAAATGAGTGGCTGGAATAAAGAAAGCATCCATATTCATCCATTTGGAGGGATGCCAGACTTGGAGTAGTGTTATGGGCTGGTCCAGATTAATTCTTTATTAGTGGTTCCCTAAGAGCAATTTAATCAACTGGCAGTAAAAGCCTGCTGACTGGACCTGGATGCCCCACAGGAGAGGAGAGGAGAGCAACTTGTTTCTTTTTGCAGGTATAGCTCAATGAATAACACCCAAGTACCGCAATGCACATCTTAGTTTAGGATTGGGCAGTCGCAGCATTCTCTCACCATAACACACCACATGTGTATTTTCACCACTGTGTGTCTTTGGGACATTTGTTTTACTATTTGTTTCCAACACAACATATGCCAACAACAACAACACACATTTATGTTTTGACACGTGACATAATCATGTGATGTATGAATCCTTTCATTCGGCCAATAGCCCGCCTATTTGCAGGGAATCAGGATTCAGTGGTGCATAACGCCACAGGTTTATGCTGTAACTAGTCCACTGCAGAAAATTGTTGCAATGTAGGCCAAAAAGAAAGTCAGGAGGACAGCATTGACATTTTTATAATGCTATACTGTCACAATGACAGCCAGGGGGGCTGGCACCACAATTACGTGAAACCTCAAATTATATCCACTAGAGAGAAGCTCAGGCACCTGACAAGTAACAACCACCCACCATTCAGTAGAGCTGACAGTGTCCTTCAGCCCATATTTTCTCAGATAATAAACAATGGCACCCATTCTGCCTCTCAAGGGCAGGTTAAACCTGGTGCTACAGGAGAATATTGAAATATCACTCTACAAAAATAGGCTTTGCAAGACAACCACAACTGCTCCAGGGGAAGGTTGCACACAAACCACTGCATAATAAATCTGTTAAACGGTTACTCATATTAGACATTCTTCAATCACACTTCCTCTGGTTAATACCAGTATGATGTGCGGGAAAATGTACCATGTGTGCCTAAAACAAATTGCATGTGCGAAGACATTCTTTATACTCTAACCAGCTGTCTGAGGTTGATGATACACAGCAGTTTTTTGGGCAATGAAGATAAGCAATGCTCCCAGCAAGAGTTAACAAAGTGTATACACAGGGTCAAAAATACATTCTTTTTTTTCCTTGTAACAAGATGTTCCTATGTGATTAAAGCAACAACACTGTGGCAACTCTTCAGGCCAAAAATTTAACCCTGTGAATTACTGCCTTAAGTGAGAATATGTCACAAGGAATTTGGCAAATTTCACACTTTTGGTTAAACTGGATAACTGGCAAAAAGTGGTTGTTTTTTTTTCTCAGCCCAGAAGCTTTCTTTAGAAGCCACATCATTAGACAGATGCCCCTTAGTGCTATAACACTATCACTGAGCTGTGTAATCTGGCTCTGACACAGTTGGCATGCCTCAGTACTACCCAGAGAATCACAGGACAGATTCATGGCATTGGAGGTCTGATAAGTGTTTAAGAGAGGGAGGGAAGGATGCCTAATCACCAGACCACTGTGGCCGCTAACAACCAGTTTCCATATTAGACAAAGCCTCATTTAGATCCAAATTGTCCCAGTTGACAGCTCTGGTAGCAGCAGGCAGGGCCAACTGCAATTCTACAGCTATATTACTTCTCATGTTGTACCACCTTGCAAGAGTCAAGTTCCTTAAGTTTTCACTCAAGCTAATGATTCATCAAGTTTTCCATCACAAGTTAAAAGGCCTTTGATAGTTGTAGAATCAGACCCAAGAGAAATATGACAACACACTGACTTCTAGAAAATGATGTTGGTGTTTCTCTTATGTAGATGTGCTTCATTGAAAGAGTGTAATACATGACTAAAACAGTCTATATCTATATCAGTCTAGACTTCAGTTTATAGTATTGATATCAAACAGGTATCTCATGTTGCAGAACTATAACAGGGATTTATATAATATGATTTCATGAAACCTTTATTTAGAAAGTACATTCCCTTATGTTTGCTAATGAAACCCACACATAATCCCCCTTGTCCCTTCCTAGTTACATTACAACCAGTGAAAATATAATAAAGGCTGTGAGAAATAGCTGTCCAATAAAGCTATGGCTGCCTTTGGAATGACCTCTGCAGCCCACTATCATCAACACTGAGTGGGACTGCATTAATCAATAGCAACTAACACACATGAGTGTATGTGTTCTTTATGGATTTCACATTAATCAAATTTTGTACTTCAGTGGACCAATTACTCTGTTTTCAGCTGGCCTTCAACATGTGTTTTGGCATAATTTACACACTGATTCACTCAAGTGCTTCTCCTGTCTCTTATGCTCAAGGCACAAATTGATCCTGTTATATTAGTGGTCAACAGTGAACTGAATAATTGTATCAAGACAAACAGTATTAAGATAAATTAATCAGTCTTTCTCTAGATACATCTCAAGATATGATACTCTAATCTGAAATGTAGGCAAAATTTCATACAGTAAGCAAGCCTTAAAATCAAACTAGTGTGTATGTATCAGCAACATGTAGGATAAAGGCAACTGTATATTACATACTGTAACACGGCTTGCTTGCCTTGCCAAGTGAGTGATTACTGTCACATATAAGATGAAAAAGATGCAAAACAGCATTTATTTTACCAATTATTTCATGAAAAAGAGGGTTTAATTAGGTAAAATAATGCACATAACGTGGCATAATTTCTCAGCATTAGTTAGCAAGTAGATTAAGTGACTTTTTGGGACACATTAAAGAAGAAAAAAAATACCCTGACGAAAAAACACTAATATCGCTGCAGGTACTTACAGTGTGCCTGAGGTTCTCAGTAATGAGCTTACAGTAACCTTGCTGTAGCCTACTTTATGGTATTTTTTTCCATCTCCTATCCCATGACATTTAACAACAACATCTAGAGGACTTACTGTAGGAGGACGAGGATTTTGTTGCGATATTAAGTTTATTATAGGATTACTATGGTTTATTTTTCGTTAGGGTATCACTAGTTCTTGACATGCAAATTTAATCCTTTAAACACCACCAATATTGTAATCGTTTTGTGCATTCATTAATTTTCAGACTTTCCTCGCTGGAAGCTTAACAACCCCCTACAGCTATACAGCACTCTTACTTGTGTCGTTTTCTATCTCCGGAGGGGGACCTGGGTTTCCCGCGTTGGTGATGTCCACGCATGGTGATGCTCTTGAACAGCCCGTCCTCCGCCGACTCCTCCAGCCTCAGCTGAGGGATGAGATGCCCAAAGGCCATGTTGTTGTCCACAACACGTGTGCGCTGTTTACACTGCTGCCAGCGGACTTGAGGGTCTCTTACTACTAGCAGCTGTCCCACTGAAAGTTAGCCGGCAGATAGCTGCTTGTAGTCGCGGTCTTCGACGCAGGGTGTTTTGTTGTTCCTCACCGGGAATACTAGAGCGGGGATGTTACCCACGTACGCGACGCTACCTGCCGCTGGAGTCGCTCTCTTCTCGAGCTCCGGCGTGCTGCACGTGAAGGTGCAACTGATGGTTCTCAAGTTTGCACGGAGCACTTGCCTGCCATGTAGTTTTAATCATTGGTTCCCCAAACTGGAGTCCGGGGAATAGGGTCCCTGAGAGGGTTCCCAGCCAAAATGAGTACTCATTTCACCGGTAGCCTATTTCATCCACAAGACACTAGCACAGTGTTTATAAATGTTTAAAGAATGTTTATTATGGTCAGAGGTGTCACTCTCCCCTTTGTTATCGACCCCATCTACAGTTTAGACCGGTAGTCTATCGGATTTTGGAGTAGGTCATATCCTCAGGGATATAGCGCAGGGCAAACTCACCTAAACTCAGGTTGCCCACCTTATTTTATTTGCTTTTTATTTGAGTTGACCCATCTTTTTAGGCTGACAGAAATCTTCATGATGTAAATTCATAGGCTACACAGTAGTATCCAACTATATGATTATTGGGGTCTTTTAAGGTGGAAAAAGTAGGCTATATATTAATGTTTGTCTGAAAGTATAATTGATTTTTGTTTAAAGTGGTGGTTGTCTGCCTGACGATAATCACCAAGTGGAGGCCATAGTTAACCCATAGTATTATTAACCACTGTACCACCACATATCTTCACAGATGGGGTTCCTTGGGGCATAGTTCCCAAACATTTTGGAAACCCCTGTTATATGCCAAAGCCCATCATGACAAGGCTTAAGAGTTTACATCAGTGGCTATAACTGCATGATCAAGATTTAACCTATCAAACCTGCCCAGGCATTGGCAAAAACATATAGATCCATATTTAGCAGTTATTAGATCAAGCAACACTGTCTGAGAATTTTCCATAACAACATAATTATTATTAACTATTATTTTTCATAGTAGTATAGGGTCAGTGATATACTGTAAATAGGTCTTCCTTATCACAGAGATGGATGGTTCAGCTGATCAATTAATAATTAGCCTACATTCTAGTGTGATAGTCTATGGCCTCTGGGACATGAGTGGACAAAAACATGCCAGACCAAAAAATATCACCATTATATAGACTAAGTGAAGTCTTTATGTTGATGTCTGGATTGTTTTTTATTCATCACACCCAGCAGGTGAACAACAGCAGGTTTAATCTTCAATGATGGATGCAATGGGGTCAAATTTGCCCATATAGTAGGCATATGATGATATGATATAAGACCAACAATATAGGCTTCTATAGCCTACATGAATGAAGAACAGACTATCCTGTTACTCAGCTTCACCTTTAGTTTGCACTGTATTAGGTTGCAACTCTCCTTTTTGGTATAGGCTACAGTGCGGTTATCAATTAGCTCTCCTCAACTGACCTGAATGCAGTCAGCCCAGCAGCTGCCAAAATCAGACGCAAACAAGGACAAGGTTGCCTCTCAGTTTTAGGATTCAGTATTATTCCTGTCTTTCAGTGTTTCAGTATGGCATGATTTTCTGTCTATAAGGCTATATTTTCTGGGTCAGAATAAATAGCACTGCCATAACTTACAGCACATTTGGATGCAACAGTTCAGACAAACATCCTATAAGTCAATGCAGGAAGTTTTCCATTCACAGCAATGTGACACCGCAGATGAGAGGCTTGGTTTTGGGAGAGAGCTATTCATGTTCCCAGATACTAACTGGATAGTACTGGGCCACAAGGTGAAACCCTCAGTTGAGTGGTATTCCCCTTTCAGAGTGTCGAATAAATTTAATAGGCTAATGGATCTCCTTTGGCTAATTTGGCCTACACTTAGTTTTTACTTGCTGGCTCCATTAAAAGATTTCATTAATCGCTTCATTTTTCAATTAGACGGACTAATAGCTTTCAGAATTAAGATTGCAGTTTACTAAATTGATATTCATGCTTCTTGCTTCCCCTGTTTAATAAAGCAAATACAATTTAGTAATTAAACAGTTTAAATTTAATAATTAAATATTAGGATATCTTCTATACTAAAGTATCTTATGAACACTATAGTCTCGAGGCATTGTGTGACATAGCACCAAAAAAGGTCACACAAACATGCAAAGGCTTCATTAAAAGCTGAAGGAAGCCTTTACATGAAATGAATCACTCTTACTGTACTTTAACAGTGTTTTTTTTCAGGTAAAAAGCTCTAAGAATCACAATGTAAACTGATGTTCACATTTATCAGGGCTGTCATAGGTGCATTAATCATAATCGGGTCTGTCAGATAGAACAGTATCAGGTAGTTAGTTAGCAATTTAGCCTCCACAAATGAATCATTTCTACACAGTTCATCTATATGCAAAGGCAACTCAAGTTTTGAAAAGGGATCACAGCAGCGAATGAGTGTCAAAAATAGCATGCTATTAACCTCTCAATTTAATTTTATGGCAGCACTATAATTAGTGTAGTTGTCAGAGAGTGAAATATACTTTAGATGTGGGTCACAGTGCAATGTTCAGTATCCAGCGAGAATCAGTGAGAGAACTCACAAGGCATTGTTGAAAGTCCCCAGTATTATTCAGAAAGACTGACACAACTGTGAAGCAGATTTACTGTTGTCGATGGTGCATTAGTCCTGCACTTTGACATCATTGTTTTTAAAGCTGATTGGAAGCTATTAAGTTTTCAGATGAATGAAAAAAGCTCTATTCAAATGGAGAAGAACTACATGTCAATATCTGGACGCATCTTTGAATAGCAAAGCCTATCTATTTATAGGTATTAGATCTACTGTACTGCACTCCATCCCAGGGCCTCATAACAAAATATACCTCACTTTGAATAATGTCACACATCAGGCATAATCACCTGTACCTGTTTGTGTGCGAGAATTATAACAGAAAATGAGGATAATTTATTGCAGACAATTTGAAATGTCTGGCATGATCCCTAAACTTACACTGTGTCACAACGAGATATAGATACTGGCCCCTCTCTCCAATGGATGTAAATTAGTATATTATCACTTCCCCTCTCTGTAGTGCATCCTTCAGCTTTGGGTCCTCTGAAAATACTCTGCCTTACCCACATTACTTACTTAGTCTGTAGTAGGCTACACACAAATCAAGTACCACCAGAGGGAGCTTTAAGCAAAGCTACTCATGTTCCTACAGCCTCCATTATTGCACCAACATGAAACCATTTGGTGGACACTTCTATCCAAAGCACCTTACTGTCCCATGAGGGCACTCATTTTTGGTCCCAATGATATCTGAACCCACAAAACATGATCGCTGTGTGCAGTAGATCTCTTAATAGGTGGATAGGTGGAGGCTTAGGTGGAAGGATAATTATAGGGTTTAAATGCATCAAGCTTTTCTGTTTCGAGCAAACAAGGCTCCTGGTTAGATTAGATTAGAGTTATCTTTGGGGACCCAGGCAATGAGATCTGGTGATTAGTGATAAGGTCAATTTCCTCAGAGGAGCTACATATTATCCAGGCCTCACAGACATGAAGTACATAGAGGAAACCTAGACTATAAGCAGCGGTGACACAGATGTAATTGAGTTACTGTATGAAATCAGAGGGACTAGTTCCACAACTTGTCAGTCAGTTTGGATTTCCTGGTTGTGTCCCTTGCCATTTACAGTACATCAGAACTTAGACATACATTTGAATAGATGCTGGAGATGAACTGATGGTGGTTAATCACTTTATAATGTAGGTTTCTCATCTCAGAAAGGGCCTAACAGCATCACAGATATCAGATAACAAGAGAGCTATCCCCAATCAACACCAGGGGGTGCAATTATATAAGTGACTAACTGGTGCTTCAATTATGAAGGTCCTGTGTGGCAATCTACAAGTATTTACTTTCCAGATTATAGAGAGAGACCAGGAGCAAAATGTGAGTTGGTATTAATTAAGCTGGATAAAACCTGCTCACAGCAAAAAAGATTTCTTATCTGTGTGATGACAAATCTTTATCACATTCATATTTGGGCTAATTAGAGTGTGAGGGTGCCTTTTCCATGGTAATTCACAATTATAACACATCATACGATCAGATGAATTCCAATTCCAATGTAGTGCTCTTCAATAGGCACTACAGTTGAATCTAGTGTTTTTATGGATTCTTTCTATTAAAATATCTACTATTGTATACATTAATGTAAATAAATCTACTCTAACTTTAAAAATAGCTCTTTTTATATTAATGGTAATTCAGTTTCTTATCAGAAAATGTGTTATTGGACCAGTGTGTCCTCGTGATTATATATGCATTGGTTTGTGTGTGTGTGTGTGTGTGTGTGTGTGTGTGTGTGTGCGCGCGCACGTGGGCAAGTTAGTGAGAGGGGTGGATGACACTGTCATCACACATGGCTAATCATGTGGAACAATGGGCACAGAGGCATGGAGCAGAGAGCGGAGAAATGTGATCTGGCCTTGAAAATTTGTTGTTGCTGAATATGGATGTGGTGCTCTGAAAAGATGTAAATTTAGAAAGCAGTGTGTAGCCAGCTCCCCCAACAAACAGATGTCGCAGAACACACCAGTAATGGTATTACGGCTCATGGCTTGTCCATGAGCATTTACTCAGTGCATTATCTCCACTCCTGCAGCCCACTGGTGTGACTTCTTGTCATACCTTTTCTGTGCATCCTTGAAGTGGAGATAAAGTCACACCCCATCTCTTTAACCAGGCTTGACACAGACACTCCATCTGGGCAGTTCAATAGATTGTCAACATAAGAAGAACTTTTCAGAGGAAAGAGATGAATGTCAGTCAATAACTGGCTGACAGGTCAATAGATATCTCTGACCTCGTTGCCACGGGTGTGAGCGTCACGTTGAGAGGCTGGAGACAGACAGAGAGCCGAGGAGGCAGCAGCCCCCTGCCCCGATGCTGCTCTTCACTCACTGAGGGACCGGGGATTTGAAGGGCTCCATTAGAAAACAGGGCTTCCATAATTGTACTAAAATACCTTAATCAGCAATGGTGCATGTGAAAGAGGCGGCCAATTATCTATCAAAGTGCCTTTGTCATCACTAGTAGACTAAATTACAAACATGACCCATCATCTATTGAAATGCAGCAGTCAGCAGTGTTAGGCCCATTACAGAGATGGTCCATGTTCTTCTTGTTCTTTTTCTTCCTCTTGTTTTTCTTCCTCTCATTCTTCTTCTTCTTCTTCTTCTTCTTCTTCTTCTTCTTCTTCTTCTTCTTCTTCTTCTTCTTCTTCTTCTTCTCCTCCACTACCTTTGTTTTCTTTTTCTTCTTCATCTCATTCTTATATTATTACATTTATATGACACTTTTTTAAGTTACTGTAGTGCTGTGAAATGAAAGGAACAAACAAAACATATCAAGAAACAATTTTCTGGGGGATAAATATACCTTTGTTGACTACAGAAAAATGCCATTTTATACTGTCAATTGCTGTAACAGTGGCAGATAATATTGCAGGGGTACACATCTCCTACTACATCTAAATTGTCAGTACTATTGTCTACTTATGATAGTTTTCCATTGGTTAATAAAAGGGTTTCTAAATCTTCTAATAATAAATAAATAAATACCTGTTTTCCCACTTAAGTCAGCTGCACTGTTTCTCATTCTGCGAGTCTCACAGCGGCCAAAATGCAAATCAAGATGCCATCAGACTAAATAGGTTGTCATTGAATATTTTATTTGCAAATGAAATAGTAATAACTCAGAAGTCGTAAAAATATACATTTTTTACTTGTGATATTTACATGGATTGTTTTCATCAAACAAAAAAAATTCTGTACTGCTTTACAAAACCAAAGAGAAGCCACTGCGGAATAACAGATGAGAGTAAAGAAAAAGATAAGTGTCTTATATTTCCCTTTTACTACGCCATGCTGAGCTGTCTCCCACTGACACCTAGACCATGTAGTCAAGAGAAACAGCCAACTACCCAGATCCCACTCAGGCCGGTGATGAGCACAGCACACAAAAAAGTGCAAAGTACATGGATGAAGAACCCAAAATAAAGAAGAAGAAAAAAATAAAGCTTCATAAAATTTTCTGTGAATATATTTACAATTGTAGATTTTCTTTTTTTAAATTTTATTTTATTTTAGCCGAATACAGTTATGTTACATCAAAGCAAAGCATTCCCGTTCGTCTGCTCGATCTCCTATGACATGCAGGTCCCTTTGCTTTCCTCCTTCAGGTTGACTTCTGCCCCTTCCATTTCTTCTCTCCAATGTCACAATGCATCACATTCCCCCATACTGAGACACAAGGCCGAACCACAAAGTCTGAGCGTCACTTTGTCACTTTGTCCTGCTCGACAGCTTTTATCAGAAAAATAAAACGGCTTAATAGAACACAAAAACATGGTGGCTACATAAGATTCATATCCTATAATATAACACAGGATAACCATGAATGGCTTCTTGCTTACTGCACCCTTGAGTGTTGATAACAATATATAGTGTTGGTGGGTGCTGTTATAGAGGATGATACTGGCTGTGCTGCTGGAACTTGGAGGTGTGCAAGACGTCCCTCTTCCAATGTCTATTGAACTGACAAAATCCCCTCAAGATTCATTGGTTGGAAAGCAAGTTTGTCAGTCCACAAAGCTGCACACATGAGAGGAGCAATGCGATGCGAGGGCTCATAAACTGGGGAATTTGCCACCTGAGACTTCCAGTTGCTGGAAAGCAAATCAAAAAGCTTGGAGGAATTTAACAGCTGGAAGACTAGCATCCCATCCTCCACCGTGGTACTTTCATCTGTGGTGGGGGGAATTTCAATGGCAAGAGCCTGCAGCCCTGGCTCAATATCAATCCTGTTATACCTCTCCCGCTTCCCAATACTACTCTCGCAGATTCCTGTGAAAAAAAAGTGTTGAAGTGTATGCTATCCAGATTGTTAAGATGCATAGCAGTGTCTCACTGAGTGCATGTGTGGTTGCATGCAAGAGTGTGTGTACGAGAGAGAGAGAGAGAGAGAGGGAGAGGGAGAGAGAGAGAGAGAGTTATTGTGTGTATGTTATTGTTATGATGCATAGCTGTGTGTGTGTGTGTGTGTGTGTGTGTGTGTGAGTGTGAGTGTGTATTTCCTGGGTGATGCGCTGTACACTGTCCCTTTCTGTGCTGCATTTAGTTTCCTGGCTCCATCAGTCAGTCGTAATACCTCCAGACATTCTATCCATCAAATTGATTCTGAAAGAACAGAAATAACAAGGATGGCTGTTTGGGCTTTTGGTTGGGAAATTTCAGTGTGTGCAATGTGTGTGTGTGTGTGTGTGTGTGTGTGTGTGTGCGTGTGTGTATTTATGTGTCTGGGGGCATGTGCGTGCAGCACGTAAAGTACCTGTGTGTCTGTCTGCACTTGTAGATGCAGCGTGTACCTGCGTGCGTGTGTATATACAAAGTGTACCTGTGTGAGTGTGGGTGTATACAATGTGTACCTGTGTGTATTGTGTGTGTATGTGAGTGTGTGTGTGTGTGTGTGTGCCATGAGAGGCCATCAGTACACCAAGGGCCCAGTGCATTCTATGCTAAGAGACAGCATGCGCAGGAAGAAGGCATACAAGTGGCCTCCAGAGCCGAAGACGGTTATGAATTATGGATGGATGAATTAAAAATTACGTGCTTTGTCTCAAAACGCCGCCCCCACAAACAAAAACACGACTGCTGCCTGTGAAACCGAGTTCAATCGGCATATAAGTCACCGAAAACTAAAATAAACATTGCCAGTCTGCAGTCATATCAATTTGGATAGAGGTTATGCCTGACTGGATCCTTCTCACTCCCTTGAATGGCTAACATGAGGATGTGTGGGTGTGGCCCTAGGGCTTATACTGAATTGACATGCACACACCCACACGTACACACGCATACATACTGTACACACACGCATGCATGCATGCACGCACACACACACACACACATACACACGCACAACCAGCTTCCCTGGTCAGATATGAACCATTGTCTCTTGTTGAAAATAAAAGGCATTTTTCTTCTCTTATTGGATTTTTTCTCCCCTCACTTAACATTATCTATTAAATTAAATGACATCATGTGTATATCTATCTGTATGTACATTATAAAACAACAGATTACAGAATGTACATTGTCCCGTGGCATGGGATTGCTTTCTCACCAAGGATAATGTACTCTCTGCTTGGTGCTCCCTAGGCTGCATCCGATAATACTAGGCAGGTTTGTGAAGTTGTATCTCTCAGTATTTGCTGCTGTTGACCCTCAAAGCTGGATGTGAACAGAGACTTAACCACTGGTGCGCTGAAGATAAGGACAGAGAAAGAAACCATCAAAAGGGAGAGGGATTGCAAAGGCACACTAGATAGGCTACTTGCCCTTTTTTCAGCGACTTTCAATCAAACTGCACTGGGTCTGTCTGAGAATACGACAAAAGGGGGATTGGCTGATAGCACGGCTCGACCAATAACCAAGCAGGATGCGGCGATTCAGCCAGACAGCAATCGAGTGCCACTCCATTGTTACGGATCCAGGGAGAGTACCGAGAGTGATACCATACAGGCGCTATACAATTGAAGTCTCTAGAATCATACTCCTTCCTCCCATTCAATCAGACATAGTAATTGTAAAATTCAACTTCAAGGTCAATTCTTTGTGCCTTAGCTCGAATATCAATTCAGTACCTTATAGGACGCTGAAAATAATGGGATCAACCATCTTTGTTCAACACACATTCATGGTGTTTCTTGACAGATTTTGGTTTCAGTATAACATTTCAGAAAAGTAGCAGGTAAATAAAAGAGTAAAAAAGCAACAATAACCCATCCTAGGGATTGGTGGCACTTCTTCAGATGGATGAATGGACACATAGCTGTCTGTCACCCTTTACAACCTGTTCAGAGAGAAAAACATAACAAGTCCGGCTGGTCTAATAGATACTTATCCTCTATATTTAAAGTATTGACTGTCTATAGGCCTAATACATACTATTTATTCATTCAGGGAGGATATTCAGTACCAGAAAAGGATGTCCATTGACCTAGACAGGATGTGGGAGGAATTGACAATTCCATCGGTACGACTCTGCTGTCAATGCTACATCCTTGCGGCTGAAGTTTCCCCTGCTGAGCGGTAAAGCAGATGAGTCGTTTGCGAGCCGACAGAGTCAGACTCGGGACCGTTGTGGCTTGTCGTGGATTCTCTGTGAGAGCGTGAAAGATCCGAGAGCATCGAGGCAGATGATCTCTCTGTGTCTGTCCACATGGATGGGCACAGTCTAGCCCAGCCCATGGGGGGGTGGGGGCGGGGGTGGGGGCTGGGGGTGGGGGGAGCAAAAAGGTTTTTTTGTGGTTTCAGAGCAGGTGCTGGAAGCGGCGAGTGGGAGGGGCGCGGTGAAATGAATGGGAGAGTCGTCCTCAGCCCCCCCTCAAAAAAAAAAAATGATAAAAAAGAAAAATCAGTAGCTGTCTTACACCCTCGCGCTTTCTCCCCTCTCCTCCCTTCCGCCCCGACTGTATCCCTCTTCTGTCTGTTGATCGCGACAAAAGCTCAACAGCAGCGTGACTCCATTGGTACCTGGCTCAGACTTTGGATCTCCTTTTTTCATCCAGCCATCGCTGTTTCCTTTTTTTTTTCCCTCTCCCTCCTCTGCATGCCCGTCCCTTTGATTTGATAAATAAATAAAAGCTCTACTCGGGGGCTCCTTCCACCTCGCTGCACACGGTGCTTCCCTGTGCCTCCCAAAGTCGAAAGAAGGAACTCAGAAAATAAGTTCTGCCTTGAGCCAAGAGACACAAACAGTGTCGCATCTCAGGTCTTGTTTTTTTTGTTTTGTTTTGTTGTTTTATGTAATTCAGTAGGGGGCAAGCATGTCTTATTTTCCCTTTTTAAGTATGCATTCATTAAAAGTACTTTTGGACTTATAGTATTGATTCTTTTAATTACATCCTTTTTACTAGTTGCATTTCTTTGTTTATGGAAGAGTCTTAGTCTTTGGGGAGGGGGAGCCGGGAGGGGCGGGTGGGGGGGGATGGGGGTGGGTGGTGGGGCGGGGATGGGAGTCTCACATGGCTGCAGGAAGGGCTGGGGTTTCAGTCCTACACAGTTTGAAAGGCCTTGGTCTGGGCGGGGACCATGAGGGTCGGCGGTGTGGGCCCAGACATGTTCCTGGAGTTGAATTTGGGCGTGGCGGGGGGCTCGGGGGTCTTGGGGGGCACCACTGCAGTGTAGGCCGGGGGGGACTGGGGGAAGCCTGGAGGCTGTCCGTTTTCCTTGAGAGCCGCCACAGCAGGTGGGCGGGGGCGGTGGCCGCGCTGAGCGCTGTTGTGCACCATGGACTGGGTGGAGGAGGCGCCGGAGCGCGAGCTGCCGGAGCGGGAGGACGACAGGGAGTTGGGCTTCACCAGCTTGGCCTTAGGAGCCTCTGCATCCTCTCTGAGGGGTAGGAACACACACACACACAGAGACACACACACACACACACACACAGGACAAAAAGTGGTGAGAAATGTGGATTCATTTTATAACCAACAATACTGGTAAAAATAGACAACAGAAACAAACACACAGCAAACCCCCAAACCCTGTACCACTGTACCATTCCCCAACCCCATTCTGAAGCCCTATTCACATGGGACTAGTATAATGTGGGGACCTCATGTAATTCATGAGCTCCCTCCCAACCTCTATGTTATGTGAAGCACATTCTCACGGAATAATGAAATTTGCTGAAATCACCGGTTCCCCAGAAACAATGGGAAAAGAAAAAAAAGTCGCTTCCTGATTTAGCAAAGCAAAACTTGAAGTTTGCGCCGAAAATGTATTCAAAACTTTATTTTAGAAATTCCACACCTGCCTCCATTTCTCATAGCAGGAGGCTGATAAAAACCACACACACCTAGAAGCAGAAGAAAAAGAAATCGAATGCTAAAAACAAGTTACCAAGAGTTCGATCTCCATCAAATTAGTATTATTAGGGAATTTCTGTCTTCACCAAACTACAATAGGTCATTCCTGCTGGAATTTTTACTTTACAAATTACAGACATGGCAGATTTGCACGGGATCAAAATCACTGACAATCTCCACAATTACATTACAAATCACTGGACGTTACCAGGTAATAGTCCTGTGCAAATCGGGCTTAAGATTCAATGGAGAAAACCCTGACCAGAAACAGAAACCTCTCATTCTGTGCACCATACATGAGTGCACCTAAGAAGATACAGTAACTCCTGAGAAAATAAATAAAAAAATAAACCTCTCAGTCTGGGTCTAAATCCACACCCATTATACCAACGATTGGCCCCAGCGACTCATCTAAGAGATGTGCGTCACCAAAGCCGGCGGTTTGAGTTTGAGTACTTCAGTGGAACGGCTCAGACTCTGAACATGACATGAAAACAGAAAACACCTCATCACGCCTACATTATTTACTGGAAGCTGTCCCTCAACCGCGCTGCATTATTCATCGCTACACCGGTAAATATGCACCTACGCTGACTCTACTCTGTCACGAAAACATGCTGTCGCTTTTACAAGTGTCATTAGCGATCGGCAGGGTCCAGGTTTTACTCTGTGCTTTGCAGTGGGGAATAAACACACCGCTGTGATCCCACACCTCAGCTCTGATGCCACAAACACGCGCGTGCACACACACACGCACACCCACACACAAATACAAACATGGAAGGAAGGGAGGTGTGACAGGGAGGCTCTTAGAAGATAATCGATATTGCACTTGACCTTGTGGTCGTTTTTATTTTTAGACATACACACACACACACATAGGCAGGGAGACAGGTAGGTAGGAAAACACATGCCAGTAAATACACCCAGAGAGACAGTAACATACACATAGAGGTAGATACAAACCACACACACACACACAGATTTTCTGTCAGCATGCCACATTTCACATAGTAAAATAATGGAAAATGGTGAAGAAGTGAAACTGCCACGGTAGAAAAGAAGTTGGATAAACCTGATCTCATTTGGAGTCTCTTCCTCCTCGTACTTCTTTTTCTCCTTCTTCCGGAAGACCAGCCAGATGATTAATATGACAATGAGGACGCCAAGGGATATTCCCACCACTGCACCGGCTACCTTACCAACATCCCTCGCATCTGTGAACAGACAGAGACAGACGAGGAACAGAGAAACGTGAAGACAGAGAGAACGAGAGGAGAGAGAGAGAGAGAGAGAGAATAAGCAATAAGGAAGGTGTTGCTAATATTTTGTACAATCCACTACCTATGGTCTAGTCTCCTATGGTGGATAAACACACACTGTCTACACCCGCATATTAATTAGTGCTCATCACTGCAAACACCCCTAATTTTCATTCTAAATCTGATGTGCCACAGTCTCCACATTGAATTGTGCCACAGTCTCCACATTGAATTTAAGACTGCTGCTATCAAACCATTTCTGCTGAGCTGCTAAAAGTGTCATTTTCCCTCCACCTCAACCCCCCAAAGTGACCCCAAAAGTCCTGGACCTCTCTGGAAATCTATTAGTGTGACATTGAAACATAACTGTTGGGGCGAAGGTGGTGACCAGTAGCCCCCAGTTCTAAGTTTTAGTGCATTCCCTAGTGCTGGAGCACCGGGGGAGAACGGGGAGGGGGTGGGTGGAAAAGCAGAGGAGGGGGGAATAAATGTATTTTCAGCTGCAGTTGGAAACTACAGCCATCAATCAGTGTGGCAGTCTGGTGTGAGGTGAACTCCCCCCCCCACCCTTCCT
The DNA here is from genome assembly GCF_046629955.1 of Centroberyx affinis. Lineage (NCBI taxonomy): Eukaryota > Metazoa > Chordata > Actinopteri > Beryciformes > Berycidae > Centroberyx > Centroberyx affinis. The sequence continues at coordinate 193,018 of NW_027278746.1, read as the reverse complement.
CCCCAACTCACGCTGCATGGTGACCTCGATGATGCAGTTTTCCTCTCCCACGTCATTGCTGGCTGTGCACTTGTAGACACCTGTGCTGTCCATGGTCAGATTCCTCAGGGTCACGATCTCCGGGTTCTTCAGATCTGGGAGACAAACATGTTCAGTTCGTGTGAAGAATGGACCAATAGGAGAGAGCTTAGTGGCACAGTCAGTTTTGACAAACGACATAGATTTGCAGGGATGGGACAATATATCGCAATTCAATATTTTGCAATACAAAAATGTGACAATATACGTATGGTGAGGCAAATGAATCACGATATTAACTACATTTGAGACGGCTTGCCCATCACAATTTCACAAGCTCCCCATCCAAATTATATTATTTACACTTTGCAATGACATTTTTAAATTGTTGTTTACATTGTAGCCAGCCAATGCCATTGATAGAAACTTTTATTTATTACATTGTATCATGGTTGTACTGAATCGTGAACCCCATATCGTGTAATGAATTGTATTGTGAGTATCCCTATCGATTTGTGTATCAGTGTGTGTACTGTTTGTGCATTCTTGAATGTTTATCATGCCCAAAGTATCACACTTGGAGGGTAGGAGGAGAGGCAACAAAAATATTTATTGTGGCCTAAGAAAGAGAGGGAGAGACAGACAGATAGGCAGACAGAGAAACAGAGAAAGAGAGGGAAGGGAGAGAGAGAGAGAGAGAGAGAGAGAGAGAGATAGAGAGAGAGAGAGAGAGGGAGACATTGATGGAGTGTTGATTTAAGAGAGGGGGCCATCACACTGAGGAGGACTCCAAGAGAGTAGCAGGAGCTTGTCTGGGAGAGCGATGGAGCCCCACGGCCCCATGGGACATTTAGTCATCTCCACCAATGACAGCCATGTGATATTACCTTTCACCAGACCCATAAATAATGGCTGCTGACGCTGTGTGTTATCGTCCAATGAAAACTAATTAGACCGAACAGGTGTTGTTTCATGGAGGTCATTAATTTGAAGGTTTTTGTCTGGGCACGTGCCATCGCGGATGCCAGTTGAGCATTGGGGGGAAAACTGAGACAGGGAGGTTTGGCCCCCGGGGGTGTTATGTGCCTGTTTGGAGAATGCGCGGTACGGAGAATTGCCTGACCATTACGTTTCCCCCGCTATAAACTATCTCTGTTACTATTTAGAGGCAGATATGCATGGTTGTGATCCAAGAGGAAGGCCAGAAAACACATTATGTGGGTAGAGGTGTGCCTCAGGGCGACTGCCAAGCCAATGTTTTGCAGAAACTAGTGGGCGCTGCCAGTCCAGGTCTGTGTACTACATTTGAATCATCTCAGACACTTTATACACATTCCAGGAAATCAGTCAGTGTGCGCTGCCTTCACGCATGCAAATAGAATTTACTTGAGCGAGACTGACATTTCAATGTCACTGACGTCTTCATCAGATCGCAGAAACAGCCTCGGTCCACAAGTTTATATAACTCCTCCCTATAGGCTACAACAGGAAACCAGAGGGTAGTGCTCTGTTTGATTTCCTAGAAAATCTATGAAGTTTTCAAAATGATTTGTATGCAGTACAGATAATGTGGGTTTCAGCTGCAATAGGTGATACATATTTGATGGGGTAGGTGAGAAAGGCACTCAGAATCACAGACGCAATTGGCAAAATCTGAGCCTCCCTCCAAAACTCTTGATGAGTGCCATTGAGCAAGGCACTAACCATTAATCACCCTGGTGAAGCTGATCAGGGACCAGCAGTAGAAGAATGTGGTGGCACTGGGCAGCTCTTAGGTGTGAATATGTGCAAATGTATGAATGTGAAGTCGGGCGGTGCTGAAAAAAAGACAGTGTGCTCAGCAAAACACTTCCCTGGATGAACGCAGGCTATAAAAATCACTAATATGAAAATGAATCTTCATAGTATCCCCCTTCAGAGGACTTTATAAGCTAGAGTGGTGTGAGGTGAATCAGCACGCGGGTGTACTGCCAATGGTTTCCTTACCTATCAGTGCCAGGTTGGGCAGTTTGCCCAGACTCTTGCCCTTCTCCAGCACTCGCTCCCACTTGTAGCTGATGGGGTCCGAACCATCACTGGACTTGCAGCTCAGCTTGACGTCACTGCCCTCCAAGAGTTTGCCATCCATCCAGCACCTTGGCTTTGAAGGCTTGACTGTAAAAAAAACATCAGAATCAGACTCTCTTGCCAACATTGGTGCAGAGATATATTGACAACTTAAAGAGTGTCACAATAAATTCTGGGCATTTAGCTGATGCCCTTAAATAGAGTGACTTAATTTCAGAGCAAAGTCAAATGGTCATGAAATCCTTTTCATAAGTAACCTTGTCGTCATCAAGAGGTGATGGAGCCAAATATAGCATTTTTTTTTATTTTATTTTATTTTTTTTACATATATCAGTTATGAGTGTAGTTTTTTCAATATATTTTATAGTAAAGCAAAACTTCCCTGAAGAAGGGAAAATAACTTTTTTTTTCTTTCCAAATGTGTAGATATGAACCAGTCTATCCATGAGCTAGAGACAGGAGACCAAAGACTCTGGTACCATCTAGACAGGCTTTCTGCTGTCGCTCCACTGACACTGACTGAGAGACTCATGGAGACTGGAACAGCGCCCTGGGTGATTTCATGGGGATATGGACACATTTCCTAATTCTGAACTGCTAGTGCTCCTATAAAATAAAGTTCATAGGGTTTAAAAGCTCAAACAAATATTCTATTGGTCCATAAAGTCAGTCTTCCATTCACTGTCAATGGATACGCCCCAGAGAGTGTTTATTCATGATATCACTGTCCAACTGTCTAAGATCAGTTGAATTATGGTTTACAATGGATTTTCTCTTTAAATATTGTAGCAAATTTACTGAAGCATTATACTATAATGTAATGACTAGTGAAACAGGTATCCAGTCCAACACTACCCAGGAGTGTATATCATCTCAGAATAAAACACTATGAAATGGAGAGCAAGAGTGATATAATAATCTGAATGGCTTGTTAACTTTGCTAAAGTTGAAGATTTGAACATAAAGTATAAAATATATGTAGAAACTGCTGCAGGTCTTCCCTCAGTTTTGTAACACACCCATTCTCTCTCTCTCTCCCTCCTTCTCTTTTTCTGTCTTTGAACACACACATCCTGTCATTCACTACCACGCTCATTTTCCTATGATTTATATTTTCTCCATTTAGGTGTATTTTAACATTTTATTTTCCTTACTTATCCTTAATGCACTTTTGGGAAAACGTCCTGCTTGTTAAGTCTCTGTATCCAATTCAGCTGTGTTTTTGCCATCTTGATTTTTTTGTTCCCTTTTTCTCTTTTGAGGTATCTTTATCTTTAAGGCCCTTGGATTTTCTTTTTTTTATGTATATTTTGCCTTTTTGTTTCATCATTTTTGCATATGTAAATAAATAAATTCACTAAATTAGAACTAAAGTACATTCAGGATGCCACCCATAAGTGAGCTTATTTCCAAAGCTAATGCTAGTTTGCATTCTATCCTGTCATCATAGTCCCTAAGCAGTGCCAGTGATAGACACAGAAAAAAACCCCAGAGCCCATAGGGAATAGATCAATGTGACCCCAAAATTGGCCATGACCGCCTGTGGCTATTTGTTGTCTACAGATCAAAGGTTGTGGTCGTAGTCCAACAGCCTGAGGTACAGTACAGTAAAGCATGAACCTGCTCTGAGGCCTCTGCAGCTGCTCTTTTCCTCTGCTGTGTGGATACACCTGGAAAGACTAAGCTAAAAAAAGAAAGCAGGAAAAAACACACCGTGTTGCCTCCCACTTGGGCGACATATTTTTAGATCACTGGTGCACTAAATTTAAACATCTATTTTGTATTTCTTGTTACCCTGCCATGATGCTAGTGACGTCTATGTATTTGCCTGCCTCTGCTTGTCAGCAGACGTACAGAATTACTCACTTTGTAATGCTAAGATGTAGTGAGTTAGCTGCAGCCTGCATATATACACGCACACACACTCAGATAGCTTGTGTGTATCTGTCCCTTCATTCCTCTCACCCTCCTTTTCTCCGTCCCTGCCCTCAGTCGGAGGCAGGAGAGTGAACATTCCGCTCACACACTCAGTAAGGGATATAATGAGAGAGGCTGAGCGGGGAGCGCTGACGCTTCTTCTGTGCATCTCGCAGCTCTGTCAGGGTCAGTTAGGCCTAACTGCAGCAGGAGCAGTTGGATCGCGTGGCCGCACACACACACACACACACACACACACAGACACAAACACACATTCATGCATACGAGCAAACACAAATACAAACACACTCATTGTCACGCATACCCACACATATACAGACACATACTCACACGTTTGTACAATGCTAACAAACACACACACACACACACACACACACACACACACAAATACACACTCTCTGGAACAAGAACAGTGCAGGCAGCCAGGCATGAACGTGCGAGCTTGCACACAAACACACACACACACACACAGCACCAGTGGAGGCACGCATAAACCCTGGCGCACACACAGATACATACACTCACACACCGTCTCATGCCAAGCCAGCTACCAGCTCGGCTGCCAAGCTATTATCTTAGCATGGGGAGCGAGAGAAAAATGCAAATGTTCGTCTCTCTCAAAATCGAAAGTGTCACCGCAAAGCTGAGGGCAATTTGTAAAAATCGAGGCACTAACTCACTGAAATGTCTTTATGGAAGAGAGAGGAGAGTGAGAGCGAGAGGATTAACAGACTGTTCCATTAGAAAACCAATAACCACGGGTTGAACTAATCTCCCATGATGTTTTAATAAATCGGCTGCTTTTCTGACATTGAGAATGATCTCGCTCCTCCCGCCGGACTTTGTGGCTGGCTTTTGTGGTGTAGCCGCTCCCCTCTTGCTGTCTGTCCTTCAAAGCTGTTTAGCTATTTGAGATATGCAGGCAGAGACACATATTACCACTGGTAAAACTAAGCCATTTATGACCAATCTGCCAAGCCTTTCCATGCTGAGCAAATGAGGAAAACAAAAAAAAAATGAAGGGGATAAAACATGCAACAATGATGACTTTGCTGTGGTTTATGAGGCCAAAACAGGCTTTGTCATAGTTGCAAGAGCTGAGAGATGGCTTGGGACTCCAGGCGTATGATAATTGAAAACAGATCAGCGCAAATATTAAATTATCCTAAGTAGCTTATCTGTAGTTAGTTTGATGGCAGTTGACTTTTTTCATTGTCATTGGGAAAAACATTTTCAACTGTGGAGCATTTCACTCCTAAATTTGATACAGTATGTGCCTCACACTGATGGAGAACAGTCTGTCTGTTGTTTTCTCTTAGATCTAAAGGGCTACAAAGGTATTAGCCTGGACGATAGGCATGGTGAAGACTTAAGCCTGATGCTCATCCATGTAACTCAAACCCTAACTTAATAAATCAGCTCTGTGGTCTTCAAGATCCAGCCACATTTTTCTGGTCTCACCTCATCAACAAAGCAATCCAAACGAACCCAAACAGCAAGCCCGAAATCAAATCATGCTGTCTGAATCAAATTGAATCATTAGATCAGTCAGCATGACGGAGGAAATGTGCCAGGCTAATGATCCAGTGATTAGGTCTGTATGTGTGTGCGTGTGTGCGTGTGTGTGTGTGTGTGTGTGTGTGTGTATGTATGTATGTAGTCTGTGTGTGTGTGTGCATCCTTATGCATATATGTACATAAGTGTTTGTGTCTATGCAACCCTGTGGCATGTGCATGTACATACTCACGTGCACCTGTGTGTGTGTGTGTGTATCTGTGTCTGCAACCGGAGTGTGTGTGTGTGTGTGTGTGTGTGTGTATATCAGTGTGTGTCTGAGCACACTCACCCAGCACGATGAGGTTGACCTGGCTCCAGTGGTACTTTCCCCCAGTCTTGACTTTACAGTAGTACTCCCCGGAGTCGGTCAGCAGCAGGTCACTGATCAGCAGGGAGGCGTCTCCATTCAGGTACTCCCCAGCGAAGGACAGGCGGCTGGCCTCGCTGCCGGTCGCCTCATTGGTGTACACCTGGCCCCCGAAGAACGTAATGATCTTGAGGGGTTGGGAGAGAAGATAAGCGGAGATTTATTTTTCAGTTATTTACTTTATGTAGACCAGGCCTAGTGGTTAGAGAAACCATCCTTCATGTCATCCCGGTGTCAGCAGGCATCTGCCCTTCTGAAGTGTCCTTGAGCAAGACATTGACTCCCTACCAGCTGCAGGCAGGGTGGGGGGTGAGGGGAAGGGTGGCTGCCCTGTAGGCTGACCCTATGATATGACCTACCTGCTGATTGGGGGTGGGGGTGGGGGTGGGTAAAGTATCATTATAGAGAGTAACAAACCCCCAAACCCAAGTCTGTGTAAAGCCTGCATCTAATGGTAAAAAGCATGCTACTGAAATTGCCATCTGCTATTGGCTGATCTTTGGTGGCAAGTGATGTCACCACCTGTGACCTGGCACCTGGCACCAAAGATCAGCCAATAGCAGATGCGGATAGTAGTCTGTGGTTAACTGTTGATATCAAGGATCTCTGTGATAAGGAATACAATACAATAAAAGAAACATCATAATAATGATCCATGGAGACTAGCTTTATTAAAAAAATTCAAATATCATTAAAATGACAGAAAAAAGATGAACATTTTGCTGTAAACATCTTTTTTTTCTTTCTAACACCAGTTACAATTATGTTTTCAAAGATTGGGCTTTCAACAGAGAATTTGTTCTTCAGCAGAAATATTAGGCGATTTGAAATTGCGATGTAGACAGGTAATATCTGTGCACATATATTATGTATGAATTGGAAAGCTAAGCTTTCATTTTCCCTTTTGCTTATTTTGTATGTTTGCTTGTTTATTTCTGTCCTTTTCCTACGTATTTCTCTTTGCCTCTCTCTCCCTCTCTCTCTCTCTCTCTCTCTCTCTCTCTCTCTCTCTCTATCCACATACACAAACACAAACAAACACAGCTGTCACAGTGGCCTATTACTCAGGGCAAGTGAGAGCCTGCAGATGGGGACTGCTAAACGCCGGTGCCACAGCGCATCAATGCCTTAGAAACAGGGGGCACCTGCTGTGATCACAGGTGACGACTGGCCATTTACACACACACACACACACACCCACACACCCACACACACACACACAAGCAGACCTACACTCACAAACTAGCTTGCAAGCAAACACAAACATGTAGCCTACATACACGCACGCATGCATACCAAGGCATGCAGACACTCACAGACACACACACATAGACAGCTCTGCCACAGCCAGAGGCACACAGTGACACGGCCCTGGCACCTACACCAAGTGGGTCATATTTTAAATGCATCAGCCTATGGGCACACTTCTGCTGTCTTCACAAGCTTTGGATGTTTAGTCTATACTTACAGGTATACATGTTTGATTTTTTTTCCCGCTTGTGGCAATGTCTGGGTGTATTCTGAACATATGCTCATGAGGCAGACACAGAGACAGAGAGTGTGAGGAGTTTAAGAAGAGTTTAGGAAAACGACCTGGGGCTGTTAGCATAATTTGCAATTAACATTAGCTTGTTTGTTTGTTCAGTAAAAAATGGAGGGAAAAAATAAAAGCAAAACTGTATGCAGTGCCCCCGCCTTCTCCTATTAAGTTGAAGGGGCTAGATTTTGTTGTCAAGTTTGTTGAAGTAAAAAGCTGGACAGGCGTGATTCAGTTATGTTTTTTATGTATTCTTTTTTTTCGCATTGGCACGCTAGTTTTGTCAACAGAGCAGGTAGAAGCAGTGAGCTCTCACTCTGTCTGTATTTCAGGATACTGCAAATATCTTTGCAATCTGTGGAAGGAGAAAACAGAGTCTCAGGTTTATTGTTGCAAATATCATTTGTTAAAAACAATTATTACACGGCTTTGTCAAATACTTGATTCTGATTGGTCAATTACGGCATTCTACATTCTGTTATTTCTGAATAGCAGACCGCTGCTATGAATAACAGACCGTTGCTATGGACGCAGTTCTGATCATAGACTCTGGAGGACCACGTCCAATCATATCAATCCGCAGAAATAAGTCCGGTAAATTTAACGGTTAATTTCAATTTAACAACGTCAGCTCATTCGTGACACCCTGTGGCAAAAAAACCTTAGCTTTCCGTTACTCCATCAGAAAACACCATGGAAGATTTTTCTAATATTAATTTTAATATATTTGGAGAGCACAAAACTTTCGATTCATGGTTAATGGCTGAACTGTCCCCAGTAAAAAAAAAAAGAAAAAAAAAAAAACAGCGCAGAAAAAGCAAGAAAGAAACCCCTTCAGGGTGATTCAAGACCCCTCCACTTTGCGTCGGGGTCCTGCCTCACCCTGTCGGGGTTTATTTCGCAATAATGACCTGCTCGCTGTACATTATCCCTTACTTAAGGATTATTTGGACCAAATTACACACAAACCAAAAGTCAGTGTTTTATGTGACTATGCTAATGCCGTCTCTGCCTGTGGCAAAGCTGCAGAAGGAGAGTGCAGACCGCAAGGTAGGCCAGTTTTTTACTGTTGAGATACTCATCTTAAAAAAATATACAGGATCTTTGTTGAGAGTCATGGAGTGCCCCTCTCCTCCGGTCATGCCCCATCTCTAGCCCCTCTGTGTCCTTAACACATGTAGCCTGTACATGTGCTAACAGAGGCTAAATGTTGACAAGCTGCTCTCTTCCCTCTCAACACGGCCTTCCAGCAGAACAAAAGAATGATTTATTCATTCAGCCACAGGCGTAGTCTCTTTCCTAATCAAATTTTCAGACATTTGATTTTAATTAATGGCGCCTTCAATGTTATCTCCCCGTTAAATATTCATTGCAATGTGGCAGCCCCCCTCTGAAGCATCAAAGCGTAAGACACTTGTTTTCCCCCCTTTCTCTCATTCCTAGCCCCTCTGTTTCCCCTCCGCACTCTCCCTCTCTTTCCTTTCTCACAGCGCTAACTTTCTCAGTGCTAACCAACAGATCAGTGCGCTAACAAATGACTTCCAAAGAGAGAGGAAATCTCTTTCTTCTGACAGAAAGCTGTTGAGATTTTACGCTCTGGTTGCTATCAGATACTACGTTTCATTTGGGCGAAGAAAGGCAATGAATCAAAACCAGCGAATGGATACTGTAACGTCTTCTGAGGCTTTGTAAGACACAAAACCAAGTTAGGGCCATTTAAAGACTTTCAGCCAGGTGATGTTGTACCGTAGGACAGATTAGTTGCTCTGCTATTTGAGGCCGACAGATCTGATGGCGTGTAATTCAGTTTCCAGGCTAGAGAGCATCTAGGTTTTCTGTTTCCACAGCTGGCGTCCGCTGATGTCATGTTTTATGTAGTTACTAGCTCTCAGGTGGACTCCAAGGGAATCTATTTATTACTGTATAGTGATAGAAGTGGAGCATTTTTTGGGCATACCAGAAAAAAATATGTTTTGCTGCAATAAAATAAGTTGTGAGCTTGCAATTATAAGGTTCTATCTGACTTTTATTTTTATTTTTTTTAATCAAAATTGAGTTTTCCACATATTCACAATCTTTGAATGTTAGTTTTTGCTTGTGCAGTGTTATTTTTTTTTTAAAAGGAAAACTTTTGGAGTTAAATATTTAAAAAGATAGAAAGTACAAAACAGTTTTGCCAGATGGTATGTCAAATCTTTGATGCTCAATATCTCAGAACTGCATCTACCCAGATAGAACCTTATAATTAGAAACTCCCGGAGAATGTTTTTTATGCAGTAGAAAGCAACCAGGAGATGGCTGGAGACAACTGTAAAGTAAAAAGTAAAAGGTCCAAGGTTACAACTACAAAATGAGTTGGGGAACATTCTGCGGCATGATTGTTCCTTTGAGAAAGGCACTAAAACTTGAAGTGCCACAGTAACTTTGGGCATTCAGTTAATGTACAACTATTATGGCTCCTGCTGAAAATCAATCAGCGTGGCTCAAACGGAGAAAGGGAGAAAAAGACAAAGTAAAAAGAGAGGGAGATAGGGAGAGAGAGAGAGAGAGAGAGACAAAGAGAGAGAGAGAGAGAGAGAGAGAGAGAGAGAGAGAGAGAGAGAGAGAGAGAGAGATTGATTGATGTAGCACAGACGTTCCCAACCTCCCAACTCCATAGAAGGGTTCAGAAATCAAGCTCCTCTTGTCATGAATGACAAGTCTTAGGGAAGCAGTGGAGTTTTAGTGGCTTCAGTATGGTCCAAAAGCCAAAATAACAAGGCATTATGAGTCAGGTAGATATGGACATTTTCAAGGGACTCTCTTGGCTCACAGGCTGGTATTAGTATGAGGAAAATGAAAAGAGAGAAAAAAAGGACTATCTAATCTCACCACTCTCTGTTTGGAGTTTGGTTTCTGCAGTAGCCACTCGATGTCGAGGGACTGGGAGGTGGACTGCCAGAACTGATGGTGGCACGGAAGGGTGGCGTTGTCTCCCACAACCCTTTTCATCTCCGTCTGGGCACCTACTGACAGCAGGCTGAATAGCACTGAGGGAGAGAAGGAGAGGGAGAGAGAGGGAGGGAGGGAGGGAGGGAGGGAGAGAGAGAGAGAGAGAGATGTCAGATGGGGACACTAGCTAGATCCAAACTTGAGACAAGAGGCAGATGCTGAGGATAGGAAGCAAAACCATGCCGATACAGGAAATTGAGTCGGAAGACGCAGCGAGAGATATGACCCAGAATCACAATCACTATCTGACAGATGCTGAGATATGTCACACCCCTGCACTGAAGGGAGACAGAATGAGAATCCTTTTCGCAGGAAATAGGTTAAAATCGAGTCTGGCATAGGAGATGGCTGAGCCGAATTACGATGATCTTTTCCTTAACCCTATTTAACAAGGGTAAGTCAACCAATAGCACATTCTCACTTACAGCAGCAGCCTGGGGGAGTAGTGACATGGGTAGGGAGGGTACATACATTCACACACTCGCAGAACCATAGTCTTGTACTTTTAGCCACTGAGGAGCTCCACTACAGCATTTGAAGGATCACTATCTATCTTGCACAAGGGCACTTCAGCAGTAATATTGAGGGGATAGAGTTATTCAATTCCCAACAGGTCTTGGTATTCAAACCAACAACCTTGAGGTTCTCTAACTTTGCGGCATAAACAGACTAAATGCCAACCAGTTTGAGATGGGAGAGGCAACATCTCCGAGACTATTTAAAATGGATCAGAAAATCCTAATAATACTAATACCAAAAATATTCCCCAGTCTACTCTGTTGAGAGCTTGGTGTGCAAAAAAAAAAGTAGCAATAATTACATGTGGGTGTGTGCTTGCGTGTGTATATTTGTGTGACTTTGGGCAGTGGCCAGACTGTCAGAGCCTGTGTCTCAGTGGGGGAGCAGCAAGGCTAATTTATTGGAGGATGCTGGACAGCCCGGCGGGCTTGAGTGGAATTAGCCAGAGGCGTCGGGGGGATTTGCTGGAAGCTGGAGCTCTGGACGGGGGTGGTGTGTGTTTGTGTGTGTGTGTATGTGTGTGTCTAGAGGGGTGGGTTGCTGCTGAGTGGATATTCGACTCCCTCCACCTGGTAGAAACAAGAGTGCACAATAATGCAGAGGCCCCACGAGCTTCACTGGGCTTACTCGCCCAAACGTGATAAAAGTGATATTTTTGGCACTACAAAATTTAACTTAACTACCTGCGTTTAATGTCATTGGTGAACGAGCCAATCGCTCCCAGGGATCCTGAGAGCTTAAAATAAAGTTATCCAGCCCGGCAGATGCTCGATTGGAATGATGCGGAAATGTCCAGGTTGTGTAAATATTGTGACATCTCCGTCTCATTACCATGTGGCATGCTACTGAATAGGTGCTATGTATATTCACAGGCAGTTTGTTATGTCTGTGGTGGAGTGATTCAACTCAATGCTACTCATTGAAAGAATGCCTTTGTGCTCTGCAGACACAATCACATGCTGTCAAATGTTCCACAGGAGGCCAAATGTGGCCAGTGAATGCATCAGCACTGGGCGCCTGTCCACTTGTTCAGTGGTTCACCCTCTCAGGAGCCAACACCCAGTCCCATAAGTGATCTTTGGGCCAATGAAAATGTCAGCTCTGTGCTGTGAAACCTATGAGTCAGTGCTGACGCCGTACACAGAGGCGTAGTGCAGCCTCACAGTAACCACTTCTTCCAAAAGAGCTTGACTCACACTGATGACATCATCTGGTGGAGTTCAGCAGTTCTTTAAGTTTTGTTTAAGCTCTATTACAACTCTGTGAGTCCTCCGCTATAAACCTAAGCTCCGGGCTACTCGCTGTCAATCGAGGTTACAGGTCCCACTAGACCCAGGATGCCCTCTATCCAATTGGCATCCGCCAACTGGAGAGAGCACATTAAGGTGGCTGAGTGTCGGCGCGCCCCTTTGACAGCCCAGGAGTGATAGAACAAATTGCAGAGGTCCTCCTGCTCTCTTTGACCACCTGCTCGGCTCAAATCATTAGTCAGCAGAAAAAAAAGGGCCACCTCTCCTCACCAAGGAGCTCCCGGACCCTGTAGGTATCCCCGTTTATGACTTTTTAATGCAGCATTTGCAGAGTCATTCGTCTTGTGGGCTCCCCGCCGATATTAGTTTGGATGTCAGTGGAGGGGAGCCTGGGAGAGAGAGAGGGAGAGAGGGAGAGAGAGAGAGAGAGAGAGAGAGAGAGAGAGAGAGAGAGAGAGAGAGAGAGAGAGAGCACTAAGAATATTCAAGAGGTGCAAGAAGGGTCAGACTGTGTGTGTGTGTGTGTGGTGGGGAGTTGGTTGGGCCTGGTGATGCAAGTTAATGGTTAACGGTGGTAACGGGGTCTGCTGGGAGACATGTGCCCGCCGTTTCCCCCTCGGCTCTTCAGGCCAGCCGCTATAATCAGCGCTCCCACACTCATCACCACCCCAGGGCTAAACCTGGGCCTGTGTAACGGGCCTGATAAGAGCTCCCAGGTTCCTCTCTCACCTCCCCCCTCATCCTTCACTGCCTGCTCCCCCAACAGGCGGCTCTACGGCCTGGAAGAGGAAGAGTTTGCATGAGAGCGATAGGGCCGGGTCGAACGATGAAAGCGAGGCATTTGGAAAGGTTTGTCACGTTTCTGTTATCAGCCTATTATATGAACCGACTTCAAAATGACCTTCGAACAATTATTCTGGGTCACTCTCTGATTGTGGCATTTGTTGGTTTCAAAAATTTGCTTTGCCTCACCGTCCAACAATGAAGTTTTGAGTGCCATAAACCTCCAAAAAAAAAAGACGGCAAATATCCTGTATCTGTGTCAGAAATTGTGTTCGTTTCTGCCAGAGAGAGCTGGCAGACAAATCAGAGTGGGTTTTGGTTGGTTTACAATCGCTGCTCCCCACTCCCCACTCATTTCTGGTCTTGCAGAGGGGCTTTTGTGCTCTGGAATGGATGACACAGTGCTCCCAAAATAAGCCTGCCTTGATGTGAGTTTGCGCTTGCATTTGGACTGGCCTCATTCACCGTGTGCACAGCTGGGTCGGGTTGGACCGCAAGACACCATCATTTGTGTCAACATCAACAACACTGTGAAGCATAGCAGGGTTTAATTCTGCACGTTGTGGCAGCGTGGCACCGTAGGAAAAAAAAAAAGTTTTAGCACTCAAGTTTAGGTTTATGACCTTGGCGTTCGATTTGCAGAAAGGTGCAATGTTTATACAGTTTCGGTGACCTAGAAACAAACAAACAGGAAAAGCTGTGAGACTTACCTAGACGTGGCTTCAAGTTCCTAACATTCTAGATCGCAATGCTATGTATGCATTCACGTGTCTTTATGAGATTCCATAAGGACCTGGGAAAGGCCATCTAAATAAACATGTCCATCTTGAGAGAGAGGGGAAGGGGGTGATATTATGTTAACAACAGAACTCCTTACACCACCTCTCTCTCTCTCTCTCTCTCTCTCTGGATCAGCTGCACACTGCCATTTTTGGATAGGTTCAGTCTTTACCCACAAAAAGAAAGGAAAGAGGCATATCATAATTAACAAAAGAGAGTGGGAGCTGGCACCAGAGGCTTAGGGAGGGGGGGAGAGAGAGAGAGAGAGAGAGAGAGAGAGAGAGAGATTTGACAGAGTGAGAGGCTAGGGTGAAATATGGAGGAACCAATTTCTATGAAAAGGCCCTAGGGGGAGTTGTGCTCCAGTAAATCCGCCTTCCTACAGAGCCCTGCAATCTTATTATAGTGTGGCCAGTGAGACGGACAGACAGACAAACAAGGCAGCCCTGGATCTTTCACACTGCCCAAAGTCAAGCCCCATATCCCCTCCGTCAGCACACCGGCCAAGGCCTTTTCCATAGCCGGAGCTTATGACCTCTGGTGCTCAAACACAGAGGAGATCAGAGGGGGCAGAGAGAGAGAGAGAGAGAGAGAGAGAGAGAGACAGAGAGACAGGAACCCTAACCCTAACCCAGGGTGGAGGGATGGTGGTGCAAAGCCTTATTTGGAGCACTTACTGTAAGTCACTGGTGCGGAGAATAGATTGTTCCATAATAAAGGTGGTTTTAGTCATAGGTTAGCAATTGGAGAAAAGGAGAAAAAAAATGAAGGAATCGCTTGTTTTACTTCTGCTGACAATTTCCTCTTGTGTGTACGGTGCGCTACTACTACATCCAGAGAACACATGTGTTTCCCTCTACATTTTTTGCACATATGTGACTGTTGGTGTGTGTGATGTATGTTTTATGTGAACACATTCTCCGTCGGGAAGACATTTCCATTGCCGTCTATCTGCATAATGGGAACACGAGGGCCTATCTCTTGCTGACAGTAAATCAATGCCTCAGCGCACGGACCTGAGAATTGGAATATAGCAGTCGTCAGGCATACAGGCTCTCCAGTCACATTCTGAGGGTCTGGGATAGCGATGCATGAAGGAAGATATAGCAGGCAACAGCAACATTCATCTCTCAACCCTGCCAATCTGTACGAGAACTTTTTTTATCTTGTGCCACTGACAGGCTTATCCGGCAAACAGGACGAAAGACCAGAGTAGGGGAAAGAGGGTAGAAAATTACTTGAGCTGTGATATGTATAAATATTCTCTGAGATACTAGGACGTCATGTGTATAGCTGACAAAATCAAACATGGCGAATATGTGTGAAATGCATCGTATTCTCATCGCTGACGTAGAGGGAGGTTTTTTTTAGCTGAGTTGGGGACATGTTGAGAGGATTCACAGGGATGATGGGAGAACAGTGAAATATTCAGAGCTCAGCATGCTGTTTAAAAGAGGCTGTGTCTGCCCCATCCCACAGCACAGCAGGCTTGTGACCTCCTGAAATGGCTATACAAATGGTAAACATATATACCATAAGTGCTTCTACCAGTGCAGCAGAAGCAGTCAGACATGAGCACAGGGGGAGGTTAAGTTATGCCCTTTCTTCTTTTCCTGCTATATTTGAGGCTTTGGAGACGGAGACTGAGAGCTGGAAATGCTGAAAAGCCTCTTGCATCTCAGATGTCTCAGCCGACAAGCGCCCGCCTCCAGATGTTAGTGCAAACTGAAAGCCCACAAAAACAACCCCCATGCACCGTCTTTATGAGACGCCTTTATTCATACAGCCCGAGTTCTCTTTTTAATTACAGCTGCTTAAGGGGTAAATCTTTTTAAATGTTCCAAGCTACCATGCCCTATTAAAACACACGTTACGCGTATGGTACCCTACACTACGCTCCTTGTACTTTCAAGGTCCAACTCATGAATATATTGCTTCTGTGAAAATCAAAGGGGCTGTGTTTTCCCTGACTGGAGGCTGGCTCTTTGAAGGGATAAAATCCCATAATCCTCCTTGCCTCGCACCCAGCGAACAACACCCCCTTCTGCTGACATGGAACTTTTTTTTCTCTCTCTCTCTCTCGCTATACCATTTACAGCACTGTTAGGTATCAGGGCCACTGGTGGAGTGAGCCAACCAAGGCTTGAGAGGAAAACGTTTAAAAACGAGGGCCATCCTGTCCATGTTCATCTGTGATGATAGATTCCTAAGAGTCTTGGCTGGAGTGGCAACGGGTCGCTGTGAAGTAGGAAAAGAAGGAACGGAATCATTTCCAAGATAATCCCTTGAACCTGGAGGGGAAGGGAAATGGGAGAAGAGAGGGAGGACCTGTGGGAAATGGGAAAAGGGAGATGAAATACCACTGAGGTCTGAATAATGTAAGGCCCCGTTGTAAACGTTCACCTCGAGTCGCTCTTATTGCCTTCATTAGCATCCCTTTCAAGGCCTCATCATTGCTGTCATGTCGTGCGAAAAGGGACGCCATCCCGCTGACAGATCCCCAAAATAGATCCTAAATTAGTTTCATGACATGCACTTTTAATTCCCCCGAAGTATTCCGCATTTTCCCTCAGCAAAATAAGGAAGGGGGGAGGAGATGGGGGGAAAAAAAGCTAATTACACCATTTCCCAAAGGGACGGAGAGTCAGTGAAACCTGCTTACAGTGCTGTACACATCTTCTCAACTTGGCATCTGGTGGCGTCATCCACACTCATGGGTGTAGCTGTCTAAGACGCTACGGCTGCTCCATGAATCTTCTAGTTTTAGCCTGAAACACTCCAAGGACCGTCTCATGTGGGAGTCCAGGGCTACACTCGGTTCCATAAAGTGTTTCACTCCCATGCGCTTTTTATCACTCCCCACCATCCTGCACGCACATCGGACTTTTTCACCGAGCCTTGAAATGTTCGCATTTTGTCATCTACGTGCTTTGCTTGTCTTGTGTCAACCTCACTGTTAAGAAATTTTGCTTATGAAAAGCTCTATACACAAACTCCAGTTTTTTTTTTAAAACAAGTGAAAGAGAGTGTAGGGACTTAGACTCCACACATTCCAGTAAACAGTAAGACTCTTAATTCCTTCCACCTTGATGTGGCTGTGCAAAAACCACAGCGAGACACGTGACCAAGTGGAAAGAGTGACAAGCAGAGGACTTAGAAGGACTCCAGTCTCCAACACAAAGGAAACACTGATTGTCATTGGCTGGAAGTTTCTTTTTTTTTTTTTTTTTTCCTTTTTTTTAATTAAAACCCAATTCATCATTTTGGAATGGATGGTCCCCATTTAAAATTTTAATTACAGCAATGCATCTTAGAGACTTCAGCCTGACTCGCGGAATAATCGCCGGAAGCTTGTATGGTGTTATGGTGTTAAACGGTTTAAAGGGTTACACTCAGCTTCAAAAACACCATTCAAGACTGTTTTTTTTTCCTCCCTTTAATGTGTTCAGACTGAACAAGGTCCAAATGTCAAACGGTCTGTTTTGCACCAGATAACACGCTTCAGTTAAATGGGGCTTGGACAGTGACCTCTCTATTTTGCTGCAGCAACAGATCCTCCCAACATCTGGCAAGGCCTAAACAAACCAGCGTGTGTGCACATTCACTTTGTTCTGCATGAGCGTCTCCAAATCTGCTTTCCGGAGACTAAGATATGGGGAAGCATGCACCAAAGAGGACAGAGGTAATGTCTTGCAGAAACTTAGGAGTCTTGCTTACCTTTCTGGAATCATGTGTGTGTGTGCGTGTGTGTGTGTGTGTGTGTGTGTGTGTATAAAGGGCGCATCCCCCCCGAAGCACATGCACACAAACCTGCTGTCCCCCACTGAGAAACGTTTTGTTTTTTTAATGAAGGGCAGAGGAGAGATGATTCCTTTGACATACCAAGACAGCCACAGATAAGTTTAGAATGAAACATTTTTGCTGTTGCCAGGAGCATTTTGCTGAAACTCATTTTCATTCGAATGTGTAGAAGACCGAAGAGAAAACAATTGCGTGGTTCAGAAAGTGGTAAGTCAGCAATTTGGGATATCAAAAGAACACAACTCCAAATCCAGTTAGAGAAATTACATTTGCTTTGACAGAAATCAAATTTGCTTTCCCTCACAAACAAAACTTTCTTTTCGGTCCTGCACTATAACATTTTTTTTTATTTCTCTGTTTTCAACATGCTATTGTCCCAGAGTTGAGCTTATTTTTTGGTTAGAGCGCCGTTAAAGTATTTTCGTTGGCAGGGGGTTATAAAAAGGAAAAGAAAATATTCATCACAGAGCCCTCTACTCTAGCAACAGAAACCATAGTATAGACAACACAGGCGAAGGTTGTTCTCTGCTGAGTTCAAGCTCTGTTTGACCCTGCCAGCCTGACAGATGGCGCAGTCAGAACCAAGATCGGCTGTATTCATTAAAACACTGTAGAAGACAGATTCGCCTGCTGCTGATCAACTTAAAGCTCTCCTGTTGGGTATTGGTATGATATCATATCAGCTAAGCTCCGCTGCAGCTTGGACAGATGGGCCAGCTGTGATATAAACAACCATAATGCCCACAATGCACACATAAACAACCTTTCTCCCTCCTCCCTTCCCTGGCACATCAGGCGACCGTGGGCACGGCTCGCTGTTCCCCAGGACACAAAATGCACGTCTATTTCCAGAGTTATTTATGCCGCCTAATCTCAATTTGTGGCTGGCGAGCGTGTGAACGAACTCCTCTCACATTGTTGGAGCGGCTGGACTTGGGCACTGACCTCAGTGGATCAATACTTAATAAGCTTTTGTGCTGCCAAGTCCATTTTGCTGCAATCTGCAATTTTTTATGTCCATTAGGTTGAAAATAGAGCTGACTAGGTGTATGACCACAGGAAGTGGAATGTATCGCGGTCGCCCAGGCTCTCTCTGGTGATGGATGCTCCACAATAGTGTGTGACCGATGAAAACTTCAAATACTATCTACCTCATGCGCTGTAAAGTACTACACCCCTGACTTTTATTAAATGCAATTCAATACCCCAGTGGTGTTTCAAAGAAGCGTTTAACAACTTGTGGGAAGACAATAAAAGCCACAGCAGGCTATATGGTGAAGTTGGGCGGCACGTGACAAACAAGGGGAATGGGAGGAAAACAAGCCCAGAGCTAGTGCTATATTTGGAGCAGCACTAAAGCTCAGCTTTAGAAACACTGTAAGATAGCCCCAATCTGGACATGTAAGCAGTACATTTTGGGAGCTCAGAGTGGGGAGTGTGTGAGGATTCTGGATGCTGCCCTGATCCCGCTCCTCTTCCTCCTCGCTCCTCTGCACACACAGATTTAATTCCATTATTTAGGCCACTGCCATTGTTTGTCACTGTCTTAAGTCCAAGTTCACCTGGGGTTAGACGCTGAAGCGTTTCTCAGCAGAGACACTAACTCACTTGGCTGGATCCACAGGAGAATAGGATCTGAATACAACAGAGCAGCTCCCATGTTGTACATTTCACCCGCTAATTGAAAACAGACGGGACGCTAACTCCCTCTTTCCATCCGCCCAGCGCTAGTGCGCTGCGTCAGTGACATATTAGTGCTGTCGCCAGACCTACGGTATGCATCTGACGTATCATTTTACTTGATCGGCTAAGCGGAAAATAACAAAGCAGGGGACGCCTG
The DNA here is from genome assembly GCF_046629955.1 of Centroberyx affinis. Taxonomy (NCBI): domain Eukaryota; kingdom Metazoa; phylum Chordata; class Actinopteri; order Beryciformes; family Berycidae; genus Centroberyx; species Centroberyx affinis. Next base: position 173,569 of record NW_027278746.1, on the reverse strand, counting down.
AAACGCAAATGAGAGGGCGGCGCTGTTACGGCTGCTGTTGTTGCTGCTGCCGCTGCAAAGGACAAAGTGGTAACCTATCCATCCCAGCCGGTGACTGGGAAGGGCACGTCGATGGCTGCCATTTCCCCAGAGGTGAGCAGATGCCACGTCTGTTTTGGCAGCTGCATGCTGAAAGGTGTTGACTAGCCGCTCACTGGCCACAGGGGTCAACAGGGGCTCCAGGGCTTCCAGGCAAGGTCTCACTTAGGCTCATCTAGGAGAGCTAATGGACCAACCTACCATCTGTCTTAATGACTGGCTATATGCACTCATGCAGGACACTAACCTTGTTCACCTGCTACACACACACACACACACACACACACACACACACACACGCAACATGCAAACATACATGCAAACACTTAGCACACGTACAGTGTATTCATGCATGCACAATCACATACGTACAGTGTAAACTCACACACGCTGGAATTACCCTGAAAGCTCTTTGCTTACTCTGCTGGAAGCCTCGTGAATACAAATGACCCATAGCAAGTTATGTGCCGCTGGGATTCAACAAAAAGTAGTACAACCCATATGTAATTAGAATGCATTTGATTTGGAAAATACAGTAAAATATAACAGACACATTAACATGCCAAGGGTCAGTCAATACAAGCTTAATGACCATGAGTTATGGCTCTAGTCAGTAGTCTATGAATATAAGCCTATCCTTTCAAGCTAAATGTCCATTTAAGGAGAGTAGTACCATACAAGACCATTAGCCCTTTCCAGCTCCAAACCACCACCGTTAGTAGAAGTCCCAGTTTGCATGTTGCAGGCTCTTACACAGACATACAGTATACAAAGACACACACATACACAGATACACGCATACAGACACACTCCTTCCAACAAATAAGCCTGCCCTTTGAGCTGCTCAGCACCAGTTCCTCCCACCCCCCAACATCTAGATAAGGAATGCCCACGCGGCCACATCCGAGGGCGGAGAGGAGATTGAAACCAGATGAATGGAGCTCTGGTACAGCTTGCTTGCCAGGCCCATATTTCACTCCCCAAAGTCTGATTAAAACGAGGTGCAGCACTAGCTGGGCCAAGGCCTTGCGCTCCGGCTCGGAAGAGGGCGTCTGCTCGCAGTGACACCCCAGGCTAGGAGGAAACGGGGCGAAGGTCACAACTAAAGTCTCTGCAATTGCCTCACACTGTCCCAGTAGCTTTCCTTGAGAGAGCACAGCCAGATTTCCAAATTTTCTTCAGACAAATAATTCCACTGACCCTGAATCACGGCCTCCTGTTTAAATGTGACTTTAATTAAATGAGATTCTGCCTAAAAGCAAGGAGAAATCTGTCACCTTCCATTGTGTTTTTTTGGGGGGTACAGCGGCTGAGGAGGGGTAAAGTAGGCCATTGGGGTGGAAACTGGTAACTGACGTGCCAAAGGAAATGAGGGCAAACTGCAAGAATTATGGAGCACGCGAAAAATACTAGCATCATGCAGAAGTTAGAGACTGAATGCGATGAAGAGCCCTGACACCGACATCTGATTTTTTTTTCAATACTATTTCATATTGAAATATAGATATGCCTTTCAGCAACAACATCTTTTCATTTCTACATTTGCTTTGAAGAACCCTTTTAGAATGATCTTTTATAGAACCTTGCTTAATTGGATGAAGAACCCTTAGATAATGTATGAAGTGTTTCTGAGAAGAGTGAGGGTTCTATAAAGTATCATATAGCCCATAAAGATCCTTGAAGGAACCATCTATTTTTTAGGGTGTAGTGTGCTGGGATGAATCCTGAACACTGTGAGAATTTTCCTCAGTTTTCCCCAGCGCTGTGGCACAATGTTCATGTTCCTGTCCTCAGACATTACAATAAATATTGAGCAATGCTGCAAACTTTGGTCAAGGATTCACTGGGACTAAGAGGAAAAGCAAAAAAACAAACAAACTGCCAAACATGCTGCCACGTGTTATTTCTTACTGCCTCGATCAGTTCACATGCTCACACCCAGTATGTGTGTGCTCCAAGCCACCATGTGAGAGGTCATGTCGTTGTATGTGTGTGTGTGTGTGTGTGTGTAGATGAAGGGGCAGGGTGTCATTTGCATTCTTCCTAAATGAATGTGTACAGAGAGACAGCGAGAGAGAGCGAGATAGACAGCGACGGAGTGCGTCTGTGGACTGTAGGTGTGTGTGTGTGGAGCTTAACACATTTGTGAGTGTGACTGACTGATTAGCAGCCTGTTTTCATCAACTGTCTGCAATGGCCTCTCCCGAGAGAGAGAGAGAGAGAGAGAGAGAGAGAGAGAGAGCGGCAGAGAGGGAGAATTTCGTACTATTTTCCAGTCCCGGCTGCTTCTCTCTCCTTCCCATACAGCTGGTCGGCCACACTCGCGACTCCATGCCAAACACACTCCCCTCTATCCCCATGACATTTCAGCTATGTTACTGCTGAGAGAGTTGTGGCTCGGCTGCCTGCCGCCCGCCTGTACACATGAGTAAATAAAGCCCAGCTCATTTCATTTGGCCATAATGTTTAATCTACATTTGCTTGGTCAACGAGAGGTTAATCTCATTACCTTGTGCTAAATGGCATGCTCGGGCATCCTCTGACGAGACGAAGGCTAGACACAAGTTAATTAAAAGAGCAATTAAAAGAAGACAGTAAGTCCCACTGAACGGCGGTAATATGTTAGTTCCCTTGACACCGGCGCGGCGATGGTGAATAGCACTATTCTACTGTAGTCTGCCACTAATAACAAACCACTTTTCATTACAAAAGAGACTAATAATAGGAGAACAATAGAGAAACCTGGCAGGAGATAGGCTTGTTTTGCGGTTGAACATGTGCTTCAGACTATCCTTTAGTGCTGGTTGTGGTTTACCTGCTGTGAGAGGCCTTGTTAAACACAAGCCTCGCCACAATACACATGTACACTTATTACAGCTGTTAATCAACTCAGCGAAGAATAATAGGTTGTTAAAAATCTGACAAGCCTTGCCCTGAGCCTGGACTGAGCAGACTTACAGTAAATGCTATTAGTAAGGAATACACTTTACAGCAGTGGTTCCCTCTAAAAGAACTCATGGGGTGCATGAGGCCTTAGAATTTAAAGGAATTATGTTAGAGAGATGAGATAACAAACTCAGGGCTAAATAAGTAGCTGGTAATAATCCATTTATTTTTTTTTACACATTATTCCTCGTAAAGAAACTAAAGCATATTCTACATTAATTCTGACTTGTCTGAACTACGAGAAAAGTGTCTTTTAAAGATACAATATGGCCCAAAACGGAGGGGGGTGAATTTCATCAGGAGTGAGTTGTGAGTGAGTCTCAGTGGAAATAAGGTTGGGAACTACTATATTCGATCATTTGGAAGTTCATACTTCTTCTGCTCTTCTCATTATACGCAGACATGAACAGTGATGTAATGGTCCAAAAACAACTGACCTCCTGTCAGTGATCATCATAAGGCAAACAACAACCAATCTAAACAAAAACACAATTAGATTTTCAGAAAAGCATAATTTCCCCCCCCCCCTCAAAAAAACCCTACCCTCACATAACATTGCTCTACTTACATATATTTTGATTTACGTCACAAAGATTGATGTCAGCCAAAAGATGTGGGCAAACAGAGTTTAAATGGGTTTACCCTCCACTACATCCCTGGATATGAGCGAAGACTGTTAGAAACTCCGAGACGCGATGGCCTGTTTGTACAGGAGGCACGACTACCGGCTCCAGCATCCCTCCAGATGAATCATAAACAAGCCCCTCGGCCTCCGTGACTTAATCCCCTGTGACATCGCCACGGGGAGATGGAGAAAGCGAGGGAGCAGAAGAGAAAGAAAAACATGCCCCGTGCTCAACTTTCAAGTGAATTAAACATTATAATGAATGTGTATGAGGTGTATCTGAGGATATGTCATTGAGTTGAGGTAGTAATTTAACAGATGATAGCATCTGGGGGGGTCGGGGGGACGAGGGGTTCGGGGAGGCGAGGGCACTTTAATTTTTGCTTCGGAGGAAGTTGCAGTCGCTTCGTCTCACGCGTCTCCACCTTCAAGCGCTTTCTTTTTCTCTGTGTGTGTATTATGCAAATTCATCTCTCACAGTCCTTTCATTTAAATTTGGCCACACAGCTTAAGCTTGGGTAGTCTACAGAGTGTGGCAGCTAAAGCTATAATCAACATCGTGCTCCTTTTAGGCATGAGAAAGCATACCCAGGAGGGAGCAATAAATGGATTTATTTTAGGCACCAGAATGTAGAATCTTAGTTAGGGCCAGACATGCTAAGTGCTTTGTCCCTTATGCATCAGCCCTTGGGCAGTATTTCCTTCCTAATTAAAAAAAGAACAAGGTGCAGGAGAAAGCGGTGTAGGCAGTGTGCTGTAGCAGAGGTGGGAGTGGCACGGCGGTGTGTTTCTCTCTAAAAGTTCGGGATATGATCCTCACTTTGCCGGCGCTCGGCGGGTTGTGCTGATGCAAGGACCTTTTGTCTTGAGATTAATGAAAGACGTTTGGCTCTGTGGCGTTTTGGATCCCGCACAAAGGTTAAAAACAGCCTCCGACCAGTGAAAGGTTTATGCGGCGCACCACCGAGAACGTTCTGCTCGCTCAGAGAAGCAATTCTTTCATCCTCCTCGCTCTCTCTCTCTCTTCCATTTTTACCAACACAACAAATAAATAAAAAAGTGAAGCTCAGCTGTATTTCAAATGCCTCTGTCTCACTCTGTCTCTCGCTCTGTCTGCCTCGCTCGCTCTTGTGCTGACAAATTGGATTTCAGACCTGAAAATGAAACCTATTAGCCCAAAATTGAATGTTAACATGTTTTTTTCCAGCCGGTGTAAGCGTGTGGGCTTGTGTGTATACGTGTCCACGTGCTGTATATTCCGGCATGCTGACAGAGTTGAAAAGACAGAAATTGATTTATGTGATTTCAATTTATTTGTTGTACCACGGTGCATCAAAAAACACAGACACACAAATGCATGCACGAATGCGCAGATGCACAAATGTACACACACACACACACACACACACACACACACAATCCTGTGAGTGTCTGTCCGTGTCAGGATAAGGCCAATAGTGTAACAACAACCTGAATTTTCCATGGGTATATCGGAATATTATTATCTATTACTATTATTATCGTGAGGAGTGATTCAGAAAGCCAGGTGGAAATTACAGGTCCCATCTGTCCGTCTGGCCATAGTCAGATGACTTACATACAGTTTGCTGCAGTCTTATGTCACTCTGACTTTTTGGTCTCAGGAACTGAGAGGGCTTCAGTCACCACAAGTTCAGAGAAATAGGCTTGTGGCTGGGTGGTTGCCAGTTCAAATCCCTGGCTTGGCTAGAGAACTCTGGGGAAAATGTATGACTAATGTTCTCCCCTCTGTCAGTAACGACACTTGAGAAAGGTACAACCCTCAACCACTCCAGTGGAGCTGGAGTGGTTGAGGGTTGTATGGGTTGTTGTATGGCCAGAAGACTGTCATTGTACTATGTTGCTCCAAGGAGCAACTGTAGAAATGTGTCTTAAAAAACAATGAGCATGTGTGGCCAGCAAATCAGCCCCGAATAGAAGAAAAGTGAAAACAAAAAAAAGCTAAATTAGGCCCTTTTCACTCAAGTACTCACAAGCTATGAGATTTCTTTGGGTCTATGTAGCACCAACACTGCTGGGGTCAGGAGTATCACTCCCATTGTGGCCACCCATAATAACTGCTACTGGATAAAGGTGTCCTCCAAATTGCATATTTGGCATCCAATGACAATTTATTAAAACAAACTCCGTTCTATAATATATTCCTTTGATGCCTCCTGACTGCAATCCAATGAATAAAATATAATAAATTATAAATGAAACAATACTGTGCAAGATTAGCATGGCACCTTCAAGCATGATTGCATGAAATGACAGAGTGCAGATCCCACTAGCCAATCTGAGCAGCCTTGGAGGAGACAGACAGCCAGTCTGTGGCTGCTCAAAGCTGCTTTGTCACACTGTTGGCTGTGCCCTGCTGCAGGGGCAGTGTGCCACTGGTCACACAACATACCCTCAGACTGAGCTCCACTGTGGAGTGCACAGGCGTCTCCAAACCGATTCACCATCTCTGTGTGTCTGGTCTCCAAACCGCATGGAAAATGGTAGGGTTGGGAGCCTAAAGGGAAAGGTTCCTACCACCTCCACTGTTCCCATCCCCCATCATCATCTATCTCACATCTCTCATTGCCTTGTAGTAGATTAGCCCTCATAGAGAACACACGCACACACACACACACCAACGTTCGCTGCCGGAAATACACACTCCTTGCCCCTGCATGGCGCCTGCTCAGCCAAGAGTGCATAATGCCTGTGCCATGCATGGCTGGACCGATGCCAGGACGATGGCAATGTTCCCCCCTGAATCAAAAAGAAGAAACTATTCAAACATCCAAGGTTTTTTTCCCAAGATGCTACACGCTGACCTGGTGCAGCCCTAACCATCAAATGGATCAGAAGGTATCAAGGTTTTAGTTAAAACCCAGATACCCTGGCTAAGTTGAAACCAGGACCAAGACAAATAAGACAGCACTGATACCAAGAGCAGTCCTGGTCAAGTCCAAGATCAAGACCAAAACTACTGGAGTCTGGTATCGTGAGCTACAACATCTGGAACTCTGAGCAGATTGCAGTAGACCAAAGATTAGAACAGCTGCAAAAATGTCAATCTTAATAAATAGGAAGGGATGAGAAAATTTCATTAGTTTCCAATGCAACTTGATGCATTGCAACATCATTTTCTTCAAGCTAGTGGAGTGATCTGCCTTATTCTGCTTTATTCTTAAGATATTGAGCTTTGTCATGAGAAAATTCCTGAAACAAGTGAAATGGAAAACAACTGGAATTATTCCATTGGCAGAATTGTTTAAGGTAAGTAAGATTTTAAGACTAAACATGACGATTTGCTAAAATAGTTTTTTTTTTTTTTTTTGCAGTGTAGATCCATTTTAAACCGACCTGCATTTATTTATCCCAATGTAGCCAATCAGGAGCAATTTATCTCCCTTTACCCCTGGTGGATTAGGTCCTAATCTGCTTGCTGAGGGGAAGAGAGAGAGAGGAAGAGTGGAAAAAGGCCTTTCTCTCTCATCTTTCCCAGATTAATATTTCTATTAGTGGTGTCTGCCTCCCAATGATGTGATGTGGCACTTGTGGCTCCGCTTGAGAAGCCAGGCTAATAGGGGGTTGGAAGAAGAGGTCAGTCGGGAAGGCAGAGGATTTCACTCTACCTGAGATCTGTCACCGCTGCTACTCTGTGTGTGGAGTGTGTGTGTGTGAAGCGTGTGAGAAATGCCTATGAGCATGTGCGGTTTGTCACACATGCATAGTGTGTGTCTGTTCATGCCTGCATAGTCGTGTGTGTGTATAAGTACCCGTGTGTGTATTAGTACGTTAGTGTGACTGAGATCTGCCGGACTTCAAAATGCTGATGTTCATTCAGTGGGTAAGCAGAGGAAGCAGAGCGATCAAGGCGAGATAGCATGCTGATTAAGGGTCTGTGTGTGAGGACGAGGGGGGAGAACACTCCTCCTGTATGGTTTAATGAGCAGAACAGATTAGCCTGGAGCGGGGTCTTTGGGAGCAAGCACACACATCTAGCGTATAGACAGAATGCCCTCGCGTCTTCCCACATAAACTCACTAGCACATTGAACGTATGCATACCTAATAACGCATTTGTGCATGCACGCGCGCGCACACACACACACACACACACACACACACACACAGAAACACAGAACAGAAACAGAGTATGCATACATAATAGGGCAATCTGCACACATACACACACATGCACACAGATGCACTCCTATACACAGGTTAGCGCACTGAGATTATGCACACCTAGCGGATTCACAAACGCACACCTACACACACACCTGCACACACACACACACACACACGGACACACGTGCACACACACTTGAGTGGAGCAGTAATGCTGCCCTAAGCAATGTGCTACAGACTCCATGGTGCGACCTTCAAGCCCCAATGTCCTTCCTCTCCGAGATGTCCTTTATCACAGGCTCGCTCCCTGCGCCACTCAAACACAAAGGAGGGGGGGGCGGGATCAACATCTGCATGGGCAGGAGAGCGAGGAGGGAGGGAAAGGGAGAAAGAGAGCTGGTGGGGGCAGGGTGGGGGTGAAGTGGGGGTGAAGGGTACTCCCCTTTTATTATTAGCAGAGCCATTCTGAATAGCAAATTGCTTCTCTTCTCTACATAACAATGTCCAGTTCCCTTTACTCATGCACAGAATGCATATTTTAAGTAACCTATGTGGTCGGGCCTCCATTCTGTATGCATTAGGTGTCGAACAAATGCATCACAAATGCATCTAACATGTTAATGTGCTCTGTGATCAGGCTGATTTTGATTCTGATCACGGCTAAAAGGAGGCGATGTCCCTCCCCTTCACTTTGCTGCAATCCCCCCAGCCGCCCCATACAGTATACGTAGATCATCTCAACTGCTAAAAGCACAGAGAGAAATGCCTAATGACATTTGAAGGGCTGCACATTGTCATAGAGTTTCCCCACTAGCGTTTTTTTTCCCCCGCCCAGCACCACATTCTTCACCAAAGAACCCAGTAGATTAAAGGTGTTCGATGCATGCCTGCGCGCTAGTTGCCCGATTGTCACCATAATGTCACTGGGTTTTAGCGGGAATTAATTTTAATGTCACTCTGTCTCCCACGCCTGAATGTCACTGGCTTTTAATTGGCCTCCTTGTGAAATGGCGGTGTTGTTTGTGGCTGGGAGCTATGGATGGATGGGGAAGGGGATACGTAAGGTGACTGCAGTTTGACTGTAATCTAACTAGTTCCAGTTTTTGGGACTAAACTACGGTACAGTACACTGGACCCTGAGCCAAACACTGAGAGGTTTTGAACATGTGCCATCGCAAATGAACCGATCCCCATCGCAAATGGGCTGCTCCACTGCTGCATTGTTTCGTTCCTGCCAGGAAATTCTACATGATGATGTGTGAAGGAATATACAGAGAAAGTAAAACAGTTTAGATTCCAACAGCATTCTCAACAATACTAACTGCAAAACAAATGCCGTTTGCGTTATTATCACACAGAAAAGCTTTCTGTGGTGCCTCTGATGGACTGCAAAGCTGTACTAACTGTGCCGTATCACTTCAGTGATACAATACAAACAACAAAGTATGGGGAAAAATAGATCAGCTATGATGCATTTAATCTTCCACACAGTCTAGAATAAACATCAGGCTTCTATACATCTGCCTTTCTGTTGAGACTGATACAGTATCCTGGGATCCTGGGACTGGATGATGTAATAATGTTGTAGTGTAATTTTCAGAGGTCAGAGGTCAAAGCAGTCGCAGCTGCTCTAAAGCCCTGCTTGTGACCGATGGGCCCCCGGGACACAAGGAGACTGAGAAGACACACACACACACACACACACACAGCTAGAAGGGTGTATTATGACCACAAAAATCTCTTGATGAGCCCTATTTAGTATATCACACCAATAAAACATCCAAAAATGCCCAAAACTTATAAAATGGATGAGAAAGAAAATGCATTTTGGCTCCTGCAAAGTAGTCAAACCCCACTTACAACCTTCTGGCTCCAAGCCCTCATTGGACATCACATCATAGTATGCATGCATGTGAGCACAGAGACACACACACACACACGCACACATATCACGTCACATGCCAACCTCTCTCTCCCATTTGACTATATGGTGACACTAATATGTGTGACGGGGGTCTCCACTCGGCAAGGTCTCAGACTTATACTCTCTTGACCATGGTAATGCTTGAGGCGGGCTGTAGTGAATAGAATAGTTCTTACTGTTTGCCCATGCACAAGCCCAGGCTTCAGAACCTGGACTATACTCCATACATCAAGATTCAAGCTCATTTCTACATCCTAGACTTTTTACAGCAGGAAGAGGTTTGGGGCAGCGGGAAGAGGTTTGTTTTCCTAAGGGATGGGTCAGATTTCTGAAATTCAATAATTACAATCACCTGGTATGGTTAGGTATACATACAGCAAGTTTGTCTCCCTTGTGGATATGCTACAGTTTACGTGGGACAAAGGGTGGAATATACAATGACAGCTTCTGAGATCATCATAGGCGGCGATGTCTTGTGATTGCGTGTAAGTTGATCGTGAATGCAAACCTTGGCTTGCGTTAAAGGCCCGAAGCGTCACGCTCTGCTCACCCCTTAGCCCACTGGAAAACCCTTGACATGCAATAGCCTCGCCGTTGACAAGCAGCTAATGATCCCTCTGGCTCAGGCACACAGTCAAGTTTCCAAACCTTGACTGTATTTCACCATTCACCCCGAGGAAACTGTGGCTCTACTGTCAGTGGTTAGGGTTTTGAAATGCAACAGGAATTTGAGGGAAGAGCCAACAGGGAATGTGCTGCGCAAATGTTACTGGAATGGAAAAGAAATTATATCAGATTTCCACATTCAGGAAATAAAACGGGTTGTTTTTGTATACAGAACCGTGTGTCTCAGAGGAAGCACTCAGATTCAGATAAACACATGAGTAAGACAGATAAATACATGAAGACGAATCACAGAGATATTGAGAGAAATGCACTGCTGTCATGGAGTCCATGCGGTGTGCTTGTGCGTGTGTGTGTGTGTGTGTGCACGCGTGTGTGCTTTTGTGTGTGTTTCTTTTGTGTTGAAGTGTGTGTGGGAGCTCCCTTGTGTGTGATCCTGGTGCAGACTGAATATGTTCCAGCGAGGGTGAATTTATCATCTCCCTGTGACTATACATGGCAATCAGGTAAGTCTGGGGATAAGAATAGCCTGCCAACAGGCTCCTGGAGGTTCACACAGTGGTTCTACTCAAGCTCACATTGAGTATACCAAAGCACATGCAGGCGAACACACTCAGACACAAGTGCATACTGACACACACAAAAACGCAAGCACGCACACGCCGACCACACAAAACTACTCTCTCTCTCTCTCTCTCTCTCACACACACACACAAACACACACACATAAACACACACAAACAAACACCCCCTCCCCTACTCCTGGTTGACCCTTTGCTTAGCTATGACCAACAGTGCAGACATTCCTCATTCCGGCTCAGCCAGCGCTTTGTTTGGATTAGCTGAGGGAGAGCAGAACCCTTTCGGCCCCTGTGGCTGCGGACGGCACACGTCAGCCTGCTGCTGGGCTGCAGTCTCACACAAACACACACACACACACACACACACACTCACACACTCACTCAGACACTGACGTTGACAAACACGTATTCAAGTGCACACACAGGCAAACCCAAGAACATACGTATGTGCGTTCACAAACACACACACACGCACACACTAGTAAGTACTCCAACGCCCATAGATACACACACACACACACACACACACACACACACACATATACAAACCACCCGCCAGTTGGCTGGCCTTATAGAGGCATGGTGGCGACCCATTGCCTTTCATGGGAGAGCTGACTTCCTGACATCCTGTCCTTAGGCCCTGCGTTCTCCACAGCCCCACTGGTTAACAGCAGGGAGGGAGAGGGGGAGGGAGGGACAGAGGGATGGAAAGAGAGAGACAGAGAGAAAAGAAGCAGGGATAGAGTGAGAATGGGATGAAGAGAGGAAGAGGAAGAGAGACAGAGCGAGGGAAAGGGAGAGGTAAATGGAAAATGAGGGAGAAGGGAACTGAGGGAGAGCAAGAATGCGACAGAGGGAGCGATGGAGGGAGGGAGGGAGGGAGGGAGGGAGATGGGGGGATAAAGTGTACTCCCACAGTGTTTAGGTTTTAGCCATTTGGCACCCGCCTCTTCCCCTCTCAAAGCCTCTCTTCCCCGACTCCTAAACACCTGAGACACTCTCAAAAGATCGAGGCTGAATCAAGATGGCTGGTCTTTGACAGCAGTGTGTACAGTGTGTGAAGCCTTCATCTCTTCCTGGCTTTCAACAGCAAAGGTAAAGGATGCATTATGAATCACTTCGGTTCTGCCTCCACAGAAATGGATGTGACGTTTTTAGGGATGAGTAGATTGATACAGAAACCGACGGTAACATACAGTTACAGCTCCTCATGTTGAAGTATCTGCTGATATTGACATGCTTACACAAAGGTTGGCACTTGTTTTGGATAAAGAACTAATGGAATAATGCGCTGTAATAAAGTATATCTCTACATTTCTTCATTAAGGTATATGGAGAGCTCCATGCATGGACATAAATTATAGAGTAATAGATTAGTGCACTTTGGGATAACGTGCATCTACACTACTTTTCTGCTCCACCTAACAGTGTATACAGATATAATGCATTTAGAAAAACAGCCTTATTTTCAGGTTGGCACCCATGCCTCTTTAAAAATTAGTTGTGGGATTTGGATAGGTTTCATAGGCCCGCAGGTTCAGGAAACTCGCTCAATCAATAAAAGGTCATGTGAAGCTTCAGTACAAATAAACACGTGAAAATCACAAAAACTGGAGCTAAGGGTTTTTTTCTGCAACAGCAGTTTTGTAGTCGCCCTATCTGAAAATAAATTGATGATACACAAACACACTTTGTGGTAAACAGAGCAGTGATATTAAGCAGGCAAATACTGTACACTAGGTGCTAATATCGCAGCAGAATTTCCCCCCTCATGCACTACAAATACTGTACGGTCGCATACATGCTCCAACAGGAGGTTCTGGTTGACTAAACAATAAGACTCCAGTCTCCAGCGTGACTCAGGGGAGTCATAACCCACTCATTATAAATGAATGAGCCGGGCCAAGGCTACAGTACATATGCACAGCACGGCCGGCACACTGTAATGGACGGGGCCATTTACAGACGTTTTTACCAAGTCGCAGGAATTCACAGTCCGCGCTATTGATTTAAAGTTAAAACATTATGACGTGACTTAAAAGCATGGCGAGGCTGCTGGGTGGACGTTTATGGCCATTTGTAAATGACTCCGCCGTACAGTATGTGCTCGCCCCGGAGAAAGAAAAACAAAACAGGGAGGTGGCGGCCGACGTAATGCATATGTAGATGTATGACAACGGGGGGGGGGGGGAGTGGGTGTGTGTGACGATGTCCCAGGGTGACGGTGAGTCACTGGGTAGCGTCTCAGCCAAACAGCCTCATTTCCACCCAGCAGACTGTTTTTAGCCGTGGATTCTGTGGAGGAGAACAAACGCAGCCCTTGAACATCTGAGAATATTCTCCTCTAATCCATACCGATAGAAATAGCAGGTCATGATTCAGGGTTAGAGAATGACCATTAAAAAAAACACGCCCCCTTCATCTCTGCTGCAGGGCCTTTTAGCGTGTGCAGGCGATATACGTTCTGGCCCCAGCCGGCCGAAACCCTCCAGGAAAATAATGCATGTTCCCATCAGTCATGCTACACTGCAGTGCTCCGCAACCCCCTCCTCTTCCATGCACCCTCGACCCAATCCATCATTCCTGAGTATGGCGGCCTCAAGGCACTGTCTGGGAGCTCTCTCTCTCTCTTTCTCTCTCTCTCTCTCTCTCTCTCTCTCTCTCTCTCTCCTGCTCTCCAGGGGGGCATGCGGGGCGAAACAGAAGAGGGAAAAAGTCAAAAAGAGACAGAAACAAGATGACAGTGATCGAGTTACAGACAGAGAGACAGAGAGAGAGACAGGGAGAAAACCTGAGGAAGTGAGAAGGGATGTAGCGAAAGAGAGGCAGAAAGTAAGGGAGAGAGAGAGCAGGATGCTCTCAGCAGGCGGGTGTGGTGCAGTCAGTGGCCATGGCAGACTGCAGGAGGCCGATCCCACACCGTTTCTGGCGTAGCTCTGTGCTGCTCTATGCAGCCACATTTTATGGCTCTCTTGAAAATGGAGTTTCAGCAGAGTTTTTCCTCTTCTTCAAGCCTTTCTTTCCTTTTTTTTCTCTCCCTGTCCCTGTTGCCTGCTGTTTTCCCATGAGTACAACTCTCTGTCTCTGCCGTCCCCTTTTTTTGTTGTTGCCGTTGATAACTTGGTGACTTGCTTTTCCCTTTCTATCCTCTCCTATCTCTCCCACATTTTGTTTCGTCCGTCTCCCGACTCCACATCTCACCTTTTTCTTTTTCTGTCTTTTGACTCTCAACTGTCTTTCTCTCTACCCATTTTTCTTTCTCTCTGTCCCCCTTCCACTCTTTCCCTTTCGATCAGTCTTTTTCCATCTCCTTTCTTCCCTGCTACTGTCTCATTAGCACCACATCTCCCCTCTCTCTTTTTTCTCTCATCTCGCTTCTCTCATCTTTCCCCTCTCTCTCTGTCTCTCTCATCTCTAAGTCTCTCTCTCTCTCTCTCTCTCTCTCTTTCCCTTCCTCCTTCCTACTGTCTCATTAGCTGACAGCTACAGAGGTATTCCTAAGAGAGGGCCAGATGAAACTCAGAGAGAACTGTGACCTTCGTTTCACGGCGGGGCCACTATCAGTGACAAGCCATCAGCTGCAATGCCGTCTAACACACACACACACACACACACACACACACACACACACACACACACACACACACACACGCATGAACACACACACAAACACGTATAATACAGATACACAAAAACATATGCACACCTAGACACACACACATGCACACAAACACACAGCACACAGCACATTCCGGCATATCATTGCGTGTTGAGTGTATGTCAGCAGCCTTCAACCTTCAAGCAGCTAAACACCAAGGCTAAAGAGGTGACACATCCAGCAGAGGAAAGAAATGACAGCCATCTTGCCTTTACCTTCCCCCTTCCTCAATCCCTCACATGATCCATTGAATGGCTGGGGGGGTGGGGGTTGTGAGGCCAGGAGCCTCCTGGGGCTGGCGTCCTTGAGACACATACATAACACATGCGCACACACACACACACACACACACACACGCACACACACACACATACATACACACACACACCATGGGGGCATTGCAGTAAATAAAGGCCATCAACCTGTGTTTTAATCAGCCTCAGGGACGCATGGGCGCTCCGTGTGATGCTAACAGGCCCATCCTTCATCATGGCACCCGGGGCGGGTGGTGGTAACATGGATGTATGGACCTGTGAGGTCAGGTGATCAAGCCCTCTGGTTGACCCCCTAGGCACCATGGTGACACGTTAGCAAAATGCAGCGCCATAAACCCAGGATGAAGTAGCCGTGGGCCAAGTGGAGGAGCAACCTTGGGACCAGACATGCTGGTGTGATGAATGTTGACTGTGGACATAGGCCCTCTTTCAATCTGTCTTCTTCATCGGATCAATGGCTGGCAGTCAAACTATCATCTGTTAGACCTCAGCCTATCTAATATAGTTGAATTGGCACTACAAGACGGGAAGAGACAATCAGGATTATGTAAGGCCTCTGCTGAGATGATTACAAAGATCCACCGGATGCCATTATAGTAAGAAGTCAGCAGAGCCGCAATCAAAACAATGATTGCTAATTGCCATGATTAGCTTCGGTCTTTGCATTCCCTGAATTCAGATAAGGCTGTTTACTTTATAAGGGTACTATAAGGGGAAAAACAGAACTGTGTAAGTGGCTTTGATTTCTTTGAAGCGAGAAAAATATGTTTTGATGTTCTCTAATGAAACATATCACTTAAACACAACAGAGAGAGACACAAAGAGAACAAACCAGAACAAGAGAAAGAAAGAAAAGACTGAGAAATGGGGAGAAAGAAATGAGGAGTAAAATGGTTTAGGAACATAATCACAGCATGGGAACGTTTGATATTTTAGGATTGGGGCTGGGGCTAACGCTGAGGAGACAGAGGGCTGGGACTAAGACTAGGGTGTACACAGTGTACCGTGCCAAGGAGAGAGCAGCGCCGACTGTGCCAAGCTTTTTCACATCTTGCAGCATGCTGCAAGGGCCAGCCGTATCCCTCGCATGTCCACAAACATCTGGCACCCAACCCAACCCAGCCCATCTCTGACTGAGAAATCGGATTCCTCAAGCCCCCTGGCCTCTCATTTAGTGAATCCAACTGGGCCTTCACAAGTTTCTCTGAGGTTACAGATTTGTGGACTACTTCTCTCTCCATGTTAACACAGCAGGTCCCACACTTTGTTCCTTTAACAAAATGGATTCCACTCAAACTCAGTGACATTACATACAGAATTGACTGTATAAAGCAACACATACAACATAATCTAAAAAGCAACTGAGCACTGAATATTAAGCTGAATTCTAACATATTGTGTTGTAGTTGCAGTTCTACTTAACCATTTATTCAGTAGATAATTTAAGCAATGTATAATACTACACTACTCTACTGAGATGAGTTAGTGTTGTTGAATAATGATGGGAACAGCATTAGCACAAAAAAAAAAACTAAAAAAAACCTGTTGATTGCATGTCAGAGGATTTACACTTGGTGGTATCATCAGGAGATTCTCATTTCCTTCCGTGTTTGCTGGATTGTTAGCAGCTTTATTGTGATTAGCAAATTAGCAGCTATGCAGATGAAGCGGAGCAGAGGTGTCAGAATCAGTAGCTTCCAGAGAACTAAATGGAAACTAACAATGCCAAATGTGCAAAGCTTGATCTGGTGCACTTCCAGGGCCTCGTGTGGCTTCTTGCCTCTACTCTATCCCTGCTATATCGCTTGTGACATTGTTTCCATAATTGTTTGATTACAGAAATTACATTTGGCAAAAGGCTAATTTCTTGGCACGGCATTAAAAGATGCTGAGTGTGAGTGAAAAGAAACAGAGAGACAGAAAGAGAGCAAGAGAGAAAGCGAGTGAGACAGGGAGAGAGGGAGTCTGCGATGGTGTCGGTGACCAGAGTTTCTCTCCCTGTTTGTGGGCTCCTCTGATCTCTGCCTGTCCTCTCAGTAAGTGACGGAGCACACACCTCGCGCTGAGCCGACTTCAATCCCTCTCCCCCCCTTTCCCCAGAGTTGGGGCGAGGATGAAACAGCATAAACCGCACTCCGCTGCTCTCCGAGGCCCGTCTTCAATGGTTCTCATGGTGTCTCAATCCCCTTTTTAATGTCAGCTTCACTAAATCATCTTATTATCAGTCATGCCTGACTCGGGCTATGCTACTTTGTCTATTTATCTGCCTTGCTAATTTGCCCAGACATGCCAGCAATGCAATCGCTTGTGTAAACAGAGCTAAAACAAATAATAGAGTCTCGATTGATTAGGATGCAGGTGGAACCGCTCAAGTGCCCAGATTTACCCATTTAGGGCAGATTAACGTGCTTAAAGCCCATTTTCTGTACAAATGAGTACCACTCTGCCCTGTCTGGGACCATCATGGCAGTGTGAGGGGTGCCAAGCTCAATCTGAGAGTAATGGAGGGGAGTGTCTCTCCTGCTCAAATGGATCATTGCGCCCCAGCTCCCAGGGTGAGGCGAGAGATAATTTGAAGGGACAGGCAGAGTCTCAAAGTAGACACAGATCCAGTCGAACAGCCAGCGCCCCAGACAAATTCACTGTATTTGAAGACAGAGGGTTAACAAAAGACATCACAGCCCCACCAAAACATGAAAAGGATGAGCGGAGGGAGAAAAGGAGGACTAGTTTCGGAAATAATCCTGGGGTTTTCTTGCTATATCGGCTAATAATGTCCTCTAAGAACCTAAACTTATAGCCACCCCTGATTAATGTACCTGCGATCATTTGCAGGCGTGTGGATTAAAGGAAGTACATATGAGACAGACCGAAGGAGGTCACCCGGGCTGTTAAGCAAGCTAATTTACATAAACTCTAATAGCCCAAAAGGATGGGCGGGGAGACAACGAGGCTTAACAGTTAAAACCATTACGGGCTTCTAAATAGCATTTCATTAGTGTGTAGGTCTTCCTACCTCGCAGACAGAATCTAGTACTATGTTGTAGCCTGCCAGTGCTAAGAAATTTGCCACCAAACGCCCCATCTGGCCAGAACCATGAGAACTGGAGTGATAAGAATCGGCTCCCACACTGGCCACTTCCAAAATCTCTTCATCATCACAAATAGTCTTCAAGAAAACAATAAAGCAAGGAAATGGCTCGTAATTAAGTTGTTCCTAGCGTAAACTCTTTTTCTAATGAAATGCTCCATCATAACTAATTTAGCTCTTAATCATGATAGATGCAGCTGTGGGAATTTTTTCGAGAAACTGTCGAGAGAGTTGTTCAGCAAAGTGGAAATGTACCTTCTTCGCTGCCTCTCAGCCTCAGCCATCTTCCAGATTTGGAGATGATGAAATATTTAGATTGGTGCGGCTCCTGCGTCTCAGGATTGATTATTCCCCCTGCTCTCTTTTCTAAATGAGCCCGAGTCAGCCAGAGTTCAGAGGACTGGGTTTGTTTAGCTGACTTGCTTGGCTGGTCGAAGTGGACACACGCAAACCCTGGGTGGTTGGGTGAAGAGGAGAAGGGAGAAGTAAGGAAGAAATACAGCAACAAGGAAGAGTGGAAAACTTCAAAGGTCTGCAAGATACCCCCAGTGTGCTGAATGTAGTTTGCTGAACCTCCAGAGGCCAGCTACATAAACAACTAGAAACCATATAGCAGGCGCTGCTGCGGTTGAGGATATGGAGCTGGAGAACAACAGAGAAGATAAAAGCGCCTTTTATATGTGAGCTTTCTCAGAGACGCTAAGCCTCTAGCCTTCCTCTCACACTGAGTCCAAGTCAAACACACTGCAACCTCACCGATGGCATCACGCAACCTGCAGCATAATCCTCACAGTGCAAAGCCAAGAGAAGGGGAAATGAGTTACTCATTCCACTCTCATGTGTAGTTTACTCCCCTTGAGAGATTTAAATAAATGGGGACAACTCTCTCCCAGATTCTGCCCAGTTGTTCCACAAACGTCACAAGTCTATTAGGGGCTGCTCTCCACAAGCCCTAAGTAGTTTTATCCATTATTTATTTCTAAAACCCATATAGTTTTGCAAATCTCCATTTTCAGACACTAGAATTGTCGCTCATTGTTTTATGTCTTTGATTATAGTCTAATAATATTGGTAATATTTGCTAATGGTGTACACAATCTCTCTCAGAGGCAAACAATCTTAAGTGTAACATTGAATTTTGATACTTCTCCCAAGTTTCTTATTATTTTTATACCTTAAAGGCAAAGTCAAGTCAAGTCAAGTTTATTTATATGGCTCTTCATCACAAAAGCATGTCACTGAGGACTTTACAGAGAACAAGGCTACCTAGATAACTAATCAACGATCACAAAACAAAATGATGCAACACAGTGTAACGCAACAAAGTAAAACACAAGGAAACAAAACAAAGCAAAAGACATAACAGGCCTACCTAACCTACCAAGCCTAGCCTCCCCGGCAACACCAACCTTAGACCCTCAGTGAAGACAAGGAAAAACTCCCAAGAAAAACCTTACTAGGAAAAAGAATACGGAAGAAACCTTGGGCAGGGCAATTCAGAGACGGATCCCCCACCGGGATGGCTGAGCGTGCAATAGGAGCCAGGAGCCATAGGCAGTTCTTTACTACTGATGCTGATCTGCTCCAACTTTTCTCCCAGAAAGTGTCTCATTGATGATTTTTCTTTCCTCACTTTAAAGTGGTCTGGCTTTTTGTTATATAATCAAGGGACAAAAACAACTTTATGATGCAAACAGTTTGAGGATCAAGCCCATGACCTCTGAGAGGAAGTGAGGCTGTTTTTGAGGGAAAGAGTTTGAAGACAATGAACACCCTGAAAAACCAAAACTGAGAAAAATACGAATGTCATATAATATGCAATCCCACTGTCATACAAAAATAATAGGGTCTGTGTTTGAAATGCCTATTACGGTGTTTTGGCCTGGCTCAGTAATTGACGCTGGAGAGATCTCATTCTGGCTCGGTCACACCTTAATTTGCGAAGCTGTGGGAGCGACAGACAAAGAGAGAGAGAGGAACAGCACACACGTTTACACACACACACACACACACACGCAGCTATTAGGTCTGCAGTGCAGTTGCCCCCCCGATGATTATGAGCTTGACTTAATAACTGGTGGAGGGGCTCCAGGTGTTTTTAATTGTGCATTAGGCCTGTTTATTATGACTGACTGAGCGCTTCACAACAGGACCTGCTAAACACCCCTAAACATCTGCACTTTTTCATGTGTGCTTTATTCTTTCCTTTTAATTTTTTCTCTGTTTATTTGTCTGCCCCACTTTCAATCTCTCTCTCTCTCTCCCTCTCTTTCTCCCCCTCTCCCTCTCTGTCTGTCTTCCTCTGTCCTTTCTCTGTCTCCCACTTCCAATCTCTCTCTCTCTCTCATCTTTCCTTTTGCCAATGATACTCTACATGACTGAACCAATTGAAAAGACTGAACATCACGTATTTAACAACTAGCATTCGCTGATTTTCTTTCGTCTCGTGTCATGTAGGTGCTCACGCAAAAATAGGGTAAAGACTCGCACACTACCTGCTTTCTAAAGTCACGCAACCCACTAACTTCGCAAAAATGGAAGCTCTCACATTACGGAATCAAAAAAAAACATGCAGTTAGAGCATTTTTCTTTCCACACTTCCTGGATTTTCTTTTCTTTCTCTCGTTCTCAACTCTCATCAGCTTTTGCCAGTTTCCTTTCAGATTTGAGTACGTCAAGGATTGTCCAGACTGGAGGCATAAAAATCAAGCAAGTTTGAAATAATCATGATGGTTCTGACTGGATCAGGAGGCCAGAGATTAAAGGTCTTAACCCTCACACACACTACACCATCGTCTGTGCCGACTGCTCCTTGCGCAGACCCGGTCCTATTTTGAAAATTAGTCCTGATGGCAAAATTGTGGCTTTCACTGGCCTAATAGGTGTGTAGTGAGTCCCCAGCCTTACCCTCTCTCTCTCTCTCTCTCTCTCTCTCTCTCTAGCACTCTCTGTCTCGTTCCCTCTCATTCACTCTCTCTAACCCTTTCCCTCCACTACTAATGGCAGCTCACATGCCACGAGATGATAAGGCAGGAGAGGGAGAGAGGAGTGATCGGATTTGACAGGGAGAAGCTAATGGCACCGCTAATGTGCTGACAGGCACGCACACTAATAAATCTATAAGCAAATATTCATAAACATACACTTCCACAACATACAGATGGACACACACACATGCATGGGTACACCCACACACTTACACACACTTACACTACTGTATGTATGCCTGCATGCACACACAGCACACACACACATAGACATTTGCTTGCATATGCATACACTAATAGCTTTATTTGCATCCACTGAGTTAAAGTATAGTTTACTCCAGATTCATTTAAGAGGTTCAACATGATTTAGGGACTTTTAGGGATACAAAATGCATTGTCTCTGCAACACACACACACACTTACACACACACCTCTATACTATGATAGCTGTAGAGCATCTGTCTGTGCCCAGTGCAGTAGTAAATAACCCATCCCCTTCAAGGGAGGGACCTGCTAATGAAGTCAACTGTATGCCACTGCACTGCGTAACTCACTGAGGCTGGCCGGCCGCAGCACGGGGCTACTGCTCACTGGGGCACTGTGCCTCGCCTCGCTAGTGGCTTACTGCAGCAGCATAGATCGATCCATAAATAAGAGAGATCATGCCGCTTTTAACTTGTATGCACCTATCTCTCTCTCTCTCACTGTCTCTCCATCTGCCGTAGATAGCTTTGAACGCAGTCATTAGAAATCCGCTGATAGAACTGGGAAGCGCGGGGAAACAGAATGGGATGCAGATGATGTAGACAGATAATAGAAGCCTCTCCAGTCTAGGGGCCCTCCTCCGTAATGCTCGCCGCGCTATCATCTTGATGTCTTTGTGCCGGAACATTGTTCCCCAGTTTGGAAAATGAGGTAAATCGGATTCAGAAAACAAGTGGATTAACTTAATCACCCCTCGGCTTTGACAATGACCTTCGTTTCTGAGGCATAATAAGGATTAGTTAGAAGTGGAAGGACATATGCCATGCAGAAGAAAAAGATTATAGTTCTCCCGTGACAGAATGATTGAAATGTGCTATTCACCATTCCTTCATGGTGAGAGGCTGCGATAAGAAGCCGTGGAGCAACGCATCAGAATGGTTGGCTGTGTTATTCAGAGGAAAACTGAGCGATATTTGTACACAGAAAAATGCCTTTGGTGTAGCTTCCTTAAAGACCCTATAGACAACTTTTTTGCTTTAACTTATCATTATGAATTAAATGTTGATTGCACAGTGTAAGTAATGACACCATCGGCATTTAGATTGGTTCCCTATAAGCCTCGCTTTCACTATGCAATTCTGTCTGCCACCGGGTACGATCTCCCGGGGGAATGAAGGCTCGATTTACGGCACAGCGGAAGTGCGTCATCCATTGCACAACCAAAAGAGGATAGGTCTTCCCCGGTAGCTATCCCCTAGCCAACGCTACCGCTAGCAGCCAGAAAACATACTTGGCGCTACAAGGAAGCCAGGACCAGCCAGAAACAAACATCTATGTTTGCTTCATCTATGTTTGTTTCTGGAACAAAAGAAACAAACATCTAACTATGTTTGTTTCTGGCTGCTAGCGTTAGCTAGCATAGCTAGCGTTAGCAACGTTAGCCATGTTGCTAACACTAGCTACGCTAGCTAACGCTAACGCTAGCAGCCTGAAACAAACAAATGATCCATTGTCCTTTTGATAGTCTAAACAAAGAACATGTTTTCTTGCAATGGCCTTTCTAAAATGAGCAGTGGTGAAAGTTACTATATTGTGTTATGATCAACAAGCTGATAAGCAGACAGATGGTTTGTTCTATTGCACGGAGCTAGGATCTAACGGAAAGAGATCCAGTTGTCTTTGTGACAGCAGCGCAAACAACAATACCACTTGGAAAGGTTAGGGGGGGACAACGGGGGGAAAGTTGAAAAGTTGTCTGTATCCACTTTAAGATTAGAAGCCGGAAGCCTGTTTTAAGTGTATAGAAATGTACATAGACAAACCACAATACCTTCACTGGAACAGGAAGGGAAGAGTTTCCATTTACATTAGGGCTATCGATTCCAGGTTAGCTAGCATGTACTGCAGAATTCCTGTCCTTATTGCGAGTGGAATGGCGTAATATTTCTTACTGCCCATGCTACATTATTGATCTCCGGCACAGGAAGGAAGTTATACTCAGGCTGTATGAAAGACAATACAGGCGCGCCGCTGCGCAGCGGCTCAATAGGACATTACAGCCAACAAGGTCATGCAAATTAATAACAGGTGTTGACCTCCAGCCTGACTTATGGGAAAGGTGAGGTCAGGTGGGAGTATGAGGTCGCCGGGCGCGCTGCTAGATGCAAATGGAGGAAACGAGATCTCCAATAGAAGAGGATGGATGGCAATTGATCTCCAGCGACAGTACAGGCCGATCAATCGGCCACAAACAGCGTGTCCTATCAGGCGGCAGGCAGCTCCGGAAACTGATCCTTTTAAAATAAAAATAAAGGGAGAGAGAAGGGAGAATGTGCTGACTTGGGTTCAGTGAAGGACACGGCTGTCCATCGCCGCTGTTGTTGTAGGGATCAGGATTTGTGCTATTGTTTCATGTCAGCTGGAGAGGGGTTATCTATGAAAGGAGGCTTATTGAGGAAAAACTGTGTGTGTGTGTGTGTGTGTGTGTGTGTGTGTGCGCGTGTGTCTGCATGTGTGCATATTGATGTTTGTGTGGTTTTGCATGCCTCTGTGTGCATTGTGCTGCTTCTGTGGCAGTAGGCCTTGGCGTGTGTGTGTGTGTGTGTGTGTGTGTGTGTGTGTGTGTAAAGGGACAGGACTGATTAGCAACTGTTATAGCTGCAGACACGGGACACAGGAGGATGGCAGGGGGCAAACGTGCTGCAATCCCTCCATTCCTCCTCTTCTCCTTCCATCCCTCCTTCTGTCCCTCCCACTATCCCTACCTCCCTCCCTTCATCCATCCATATCTCTCTCCTTCCACCCACCCCTCCTCACCCCCCTCCCTTCAAAACAGCAAGGTGCTGTTTGGGGAGGAATGACATTAAAATGTGGTGACTGCAGTTACATAATGGCTGCTGGTGGTTGAGCTATGTCTGCATGCGTTTATGTGCTTAGCGGTATCTGCGCTCACAGTTTGTGTCTTCCTGTGTGCGTGCCTATGTGTTAAACAGCGCCTACCCTCAGTGTATGTGTGTGTGAACAAATATGGGGCGGCTGTCTGTGTTTATTCTAGCCAGGTAGACTTTAAAACCGGTCCGGGGATTGGTATAAAGAGCAGCAGTAGGATAAGGCCCCATTGTCACACAAGACTAACAGTGCTGGAGAGAGCTAAGGTGCCCAGAGGAGCGCCTACTAGTAATACAAACCAAGCACTACTAGCCAGGGGGAGCTGGACACACACACACACACACACACACACACACAAAGCCACAGTCTGTCTTTATGTGAGAGAAAGAGGCACTGTGCTTTGCATCAGTAGTGGTGTGCTGCAGCAACATAGACTGATCCGGAACTAAGAAAGATCATACTGGCATAGAGACCTCTCTCGCTGTCTCTCACTCTCTTTTTCCTCTCTCTCTCTTCCTCGTCTCTCATGACTATCACTGCATTGTATATTCATTGCCCAGCAGGTCACCTGACCACGACAGCTATCCCGCTCACGACGAAAGGCTAGTCCTATGTGTGCTAGTCCTGTCTTGCCCGGGCAAATCCATGGAGAGAGATGGAGAAAACACACGCACACACACAAAGGCGCACACACAAAGGCGCACACACACACACACACACACACACACACACACACACACACACACACACACACACGCACCACATCGAGTCACGAAGCAGCAGCAGTGGCTTGGTGGCGCGGCGTTGGCATTGTCTTTTCAGAGGCGAGCGTAAACAGATTGATTGGACCGCTCCTGCAGTTGCTCATGCTGACTCACCCTGTACATTACCAGCAAGGGAGAGACGCGGGGACGGGGCAGAGAGACCGGGGCGACACGCTGCGCTCATAAACTGCCCTAATCTTCAACCCCCCCTCCCCCTCCCTCCCTCCTTCTCTCCGGTCTTCCTCGCTCCCTGCTTCCCCTGCCTCCCCTTCCCGGTCCGTCCAAGGTTATCCAGGAGGAGGGAGGGGTGGGGGGGGGGGTGGCGGTCGGGGTCAGAGAGGGTGACAGCCCACCTGAAGCAGCCTCTCTAAACAAGCGCGGACAAAGGAGGGCCCTTCACCGGAGCGCTGCCTCTGATTAACAATCTGTCCCCGTGGATACGGCGCGCAAAGCCGACGGCGGGGGGGGGCGAGCCCGAGACGGTTAGAGGGATTGTTACCACGCCGACTTAGCTGGCTGGTTGGCTGGAGGAAGTGGGGGGGGGGGGGGATGGTGGTGGTGGCGGTGGTGGGGGGGGCGTGCGGTGGCGATGCCGGGGGCGGATGCACCATTTTTCTAGTCCAAAATGAGCCCAATGTCACCGTGACAGCACAGCGCTCCTCTGAGGGCACCGTGGGCCAGGGGGGAAAATGATGGATGAGTCGCCAAGCAGCCTCTCCTGCTTCACTACTGCGCACACATACACACACACACACACACACACACACACACACACACACACACACACACACAAAAGCATGAACCTGAGCATAAACACATACATACACACACAGAACACAGACATGCCCACAAAGGCAGTGAAATATACAGTATATACATATAGTATAGTCACACAATGACAACAATACACACCCTGCAATATGTTCACACAAAGGCATCTGGGGATACACACACAAATGCACAAACAGAACATATACGCACTACAAATATGCTCACACAAGGCCATCTGGGGATACACACACACACACACACACACACACACACACACACACACACACATACACACACAAACTTAGACTGATTTATTTATGTCCACATGAGTTATAATTAATCACTGAGATATAAACACTCTAGATGCAGATATTTACAGGACTTGTCAGTTGCACACACACCACACACACACACACACAGACACACACACACACACACAGACACACACACACACACGCACGCGCATACACGCACAAATAGTCCCGCTCACACACAGAGCTCACAGCACAGGCTTCATTATGACTGCAGCCCAGGCTAATGCCACAGGATCAATGACAGATCCTCTCTCTCTCTCTCTTTCTCTCTCTCTCTCCCTCCCTCCCTTCATTTCCCTGACCCAAAAGCTCCAGTGCGCTGCCATGCAGAGTACCCTGCAGCGTTTTTTCCTTCCATGACCGAGCGCTAGCCTCCAATAAGGCCCTCGGGTCATCCCATCGCTAATACTCCACCTCAATATATCCATCCATCCCCCACACATCCCACCCGTCCCCACCAGCACACCATTCACCGTAACACCAATTACCAGGGTTAGGAGGATTACTTTCCAATGTAAAATCGTGGAGACTGCTGATTACCTGCAGAAAATTGTAGCAGTTAATGTTACAGGAATGCTCAACCTCACTAATGCAATCTTTCTTAATGTAATGCTTTCAGTTACTTTTCAGTTAATAACTCCGACAAGAACAAATACTGCAAATTAACTGTAAATTAAGTTACTAAATTAAAAGTTTATTCTAATTTACAGTTCTAATTATATATATCTGCGACGATAAACCATTATTTGATAATGTGAAGAATTATGCTCCAGTCAAAATTTGTTTTCTCCTTTCAAAGATCTCAGTCAAAATCATGCATTTTTGCAAAAGTATCTGATCTGATTACTGTCTTTTTACAGTAACTGTAAGTGATTACAGATGTCATCTTTTTGTAATCAGATTACTGTAATTCCATTACATCTAATCAGATACTCCTCAGGCCTGCCGAGCACACAGCAAGCAGCATCCATACTGTGCTCATGCAGATGCAGGTCTACGAGGGCAGCAAGGAGAAATATGGACAGCCTCTGGTGAGCAAGGCGCATATAGCTGAGTGGCCATCCATCACGACCCTGCAGCGTAAAGCTATGCATGCTCCGTCCGCACAGACCCCTTGTCTCTTAACAGGGGAGGGGAATTGGGAAGACGAGGGACAGTAAGAAAAAGGGCTCATGAACATATTCCCTCAGGATGGGGGGAAGGGTGACATGTAAAATCCTACAACATGGGGTAGGAGGAAAAAATATGGCTAGCCCCGTAGATTGATGGACTAAGCTTCTACGCTTGTAGTGCTTTTTCTGCAGCACAATACACAAGGGTGCAGGGCTATGATTACTTGTAGTCAGGCCGTGGCTGGGAGTGGATGGCGGCTACAGTCTAAATATTAGGATTAATGACCACGCTGGTCAGTCTAGTGAAACATCTTTCATACTTCATACTATTGCGTTCCAATGCCGTGTAGGCAAACAATGGCAATGCAGAGGCCATTTGGGGTTTGCTGAGAAAAATAAAATCGATTTATTTTTTTCTACCCTCCCAGTCAAATTATAATACTGTACATTGGGGACAGATCTGATAAATAAACAATAACTGGGATTACTTGAGTGGTAACTCAACTAGAGCGGGTGAAGTAAAAAGAAAAAAATCAATAGGTAAAATAATGGGGGCTTTCAAAACCCATACACGGCTGGTCATGCTAATGCATTCAAATGACTAGTGCAGTGCCCGTTCACAAAAACACCCCACACAATAGTGCTGTTCGCCCCGTCCCGCTGCTGCAAAGAGCGCTGTTCGCTTGTTTATTCAAAGTTTATTAATATTGAGCATGTCCAGTCTGACACTGCACGTCCTTGGGTCCCCAGCAATAGACTCGCCAAGTGTGAAGTAGATCGGACGAACGGTTCTGGAGATATGCGAAGAAAACACATACAGACAGAGATTCCTTGCTTTATAGTATGATAATGTGTGCCACAATACATCAAAATGTCCACCCACAAGACAGGACAGGCTAAATGCCTTTTCTCCCCCGTCACGACCACCACTCCCCCGTCCATGAGATCAATTAGAGAAGGCGATTAGTTATGCAGTTGGGAGAGTAGGATGGGGGAGAGGAGGACAACAGAGGAATGAAGAGGGGAAATGAAGGAGACATAGGAGACGCCAGAGTGGGAGGTACTGTAACTAGGTCGCAAGGAGAGCTCCACACTTCAACACCATAACTTTCATTAATAATCAAAAATGTGCTGGCGCCATCGCATTATGATTTCCCTGAAGACCCTACAGTACAGTTACCAACGACAAAACGGTGCTAACTAGCACGTCAATGAAAAGGTCTCCCAGTACACTTCACAGCACAGGGGCTAGTGACAGAGATATTGACATAGCTTCAGAAAAAGCGAGCGTGGGCTTATCCATCTTCACTGGAAGGCTGTTAGCTTGAGTTAAAGGCTGCCACTTCTTCGCTGGCTATACAGTAAGCCACAGGCTATAGCCATAACATCTGCCCATGGCCAGTGGCAACAGACTGCATTAAACTGTGATACAAATACACAGGAGTGCACACACTCAGTACATTTCCTCCAACAAGAGAAGAAAGGAGTCTTCCATTGTCTTGTCCTGCCGTACTATGTGACTTGAATATTGAATGAAAGAGTCATTTCTCAGTGTAACGTCATTATAAAGGCCTTGTCCACAGTATATGTGAAGGAAAGGAATAAGTCGGGGGTGAGAAAAAGAGTGTGGTAAAGGTGTGTGCGTGTGTGTGTGTGTGTGTGTGTGTGTAGTGGTGGTGGTAGTGATGATTAGGGTTGGGTTCTGTTACCCAGTTCTGTTCAGGAACTGGTTCCAAGTTAGCAAAATACCAGGATTGGTTAATCCCGAAGCGACGTTGAACTAATGCTAAGGGCTAAGGGATAGGGGTAAGGATAAAGGATTCGAAAGGATTCAGACGAGGGGTATCAGTGTTGTCAGTATATTGTGCTGTAGAGGCATGCTACCTATTGTATCAAGTGTCAGTAATTTTGGCCAGTAGCAGAACAGATGTGGTCGGTTGCTGGTGGAGGCCATTGCTAACTGAGCACTTTTCCTGACGACCTTGTCACTATGCCCTCTAGGTGTCCTGTAACTGGAAACTCTCAGCCCTGCCATTCTCCAATCCTGCCACCTCAGAGGCATCTGTCTCTCTCACCAAAGCAGAGGTGATCTCTCAGTATTGATCTGGTCACGTGGCAAAGGATGTTAAAATGGACAGTGAGAACCTACACAAGTGCAACCTGATATGCTAAAGGGAATCATATTGATCACCTTGATCTTTATGCATGCCTACATGCATGCATCTGTAGCTTAAGCACACATCTGCCTGCCCACACAAGCCCACACAGAGACACACTGTTATTAGCAAATCAGGACTGCTTGTGAATCGAGTCTGATCCCTTGCCACACCGGCAAAGTGGCGGCCACGTAGAGGAAGCCTCAGAAGACAGGCATTGATTTCAAGCAAATCTGTCTGGACATCTCCCCGTTTCTGGTTCGGTACACCTTTCCAGAGCTAATGAGCAGCCGTCTTCATTCCCTGCCGAGTGAGACGTTCTTTTTCATGCTTTGTGTCAGGAAACACAGGCGATTCATTACTGGGGAGGAGAGATGGAGAAAGGAGAAGCGGAGGGGGAAAAAAATAGTATGATGGTTAAGCCTGAGCTTTAAGACAGACAGCTATGTCCCCTAATCCCTTCTGAGCAGCCGTAAGCCTTCCGTTATCGTACGTTAGAATTGTGCATCCCTTAAACACATTAACTTAGGCCTTAATGCTGCCCCCTTTTGCATGACGCAGCCGCTACTCATAGCAGCCAGTCACTAGGCTAAGAGGGGAGAAACATGCTAATTGCTGTCACTCTCATTTAATTGGGCAACAGGGGTGTTTTTTAATGGATGCAGAGTATCAGCACATTTTAAACAATCAACATTAGCCTGGAAATAAGCACTACAGGCAATTGCATTTCCGCAGTTTAAATATCCAACATGTTTCAAAGATGGAATCTGAAGCGACAAACAGGCGTGAACAGACACAAACACACACACACACACACACACACACACACACACACACACACACACACACACACACACACACACACAGGATTTGTTCTCTAGTAATCAGTAGACAGGTGAGGAAGAGAGACAGAGCCTTGTATTGGTTATGAGTCTCATGGGACTACGATCAGAGCTACATCCTCACTCCACTACGCAGTACCTCAAGCTGCAGCGTCCGCACTGCCTGCATTGGCCTTCTGTAGCCCAACTTCCTCTCAGTCTGTCGACTAGCAAGAGCTCTTGGAGCAGCATGAATAACTTATGGGATAAAAGAAACATGGTAAATACTCCACAGGCGGCGGGGTCAAGCCAACAACACACACAGAGGCCGCCAGTGAAGTAGGTGTTCAGGGAAGTTGCAAATGTAGGAAGCACTGAGACATGGCTAGCAGACTTTCTCAGGGAGCCGTCTGAGAAAGTGCTAACAGTGTTTCTAAGTGTTTCAAAGTGAAGTGTTTCCAAAATAAGATGACCACAATCTGAAAAAAATGAGGAATTATTAACTGAAGGGTCTCTTTCCAAAATGAGATGACCACTATCTGAAAAAATATAAAGTATTAACTGAAGGATTTCTTTCCAAAATAAGATGTCCAGTATCTGGAAAAATTACGAAGTATTAAATGTTTTTTTCCCAAAATAAGATGACCACAATCTGAGAAAATGGGTATGTATTAACTGAAAGGTTTTGTTCTAAAATTAGATGTCTGGTATCTGAAAAAATTAGGACATATTAACTGAAGGGTTTCTTTCCAAAATAAGATACCCGCGATCTGACAAAATGAGGAAGAATAGGGTGCTGAAGTGGAAGTGTAGGCAGAAGCCTTCCCATGGTTGACCAGCAGCTAAGTGGCTAACGTGATTTTCACTGACCGCAAAGTAGTCTGTCTTACTGCAACTAAACAGAGCAATGAATGGTGTTGAGATTCACCTCTTGGCACATGGTATAAGGTTTTTAGACCATTTGCATGTTTCTATTTTAGGCATAAAAACTTAAAGAAAAAAACTGTAACAACGGAGAACTACAATCTACAACTGTACCAACTGATAGAGGGGGTGATCTGCCTGCAGGGAATAGACTCTTTTGCGCATCCGGTTTTTGCCTCTTGAGATGCATTTTGGGTAAAGCATGTCTGAAAGTATGATTTCAGGCTCATGACAGAAGCTGCCAACATTTTCTCACAGTAACCAGTGAATCTGTCATGAAGCTACCATAGTTTGTTCCCTTTGCGGGAAAAGGGTTTTTTTCCCAAAATAATATCACCGCTATCTGAATAAATGCCAACTACTCTTGCAATCTGATTGTTGGTTTAATATTAAAAGTCAAGAAATGGTACACTGAAGTCAATAGTTATCTTCATTCCTTTACTTTCAAATAGTCAAAATTAAGAGAATGTTATGACCACTGTTTTAAAGTATTAACTAATGAATATGAGGTAATAGCTGTAAATGGATTGTGTAACACAGAGAAGTCACAGAAGTGGCCCACTACTAGATCCCTAATTGATATAATGCTGTATGTATTGCTTGTGTTATCCTAAAGTAATGTGAAAATAGTGGTGGCTATGACATACAGTGGACACCAGCAGCGGCTTCACAATGCTTTACAAGTAGAGTGCAGGCATCATTTTTATTTCACTGTAGTTATTCTTCCATTTCCATTTGCTGAGTCACACGCATGGATACTTTTAAATATGACCCTGCCTGTGATCTCCAGCAGTGCTAAGGGTCACATTGACAAGGGAGAACCACAACGGCTAGGCAACCAATCCCACCAGAGAGGGCTTGTTGTGTATTCTGCATGCAGCACGGTTAAGATGCTTGGTGTTTGCTGAGACAGCAGATGACTTGCCTTGCTCTCTCTGCCCCTTGCTCAACCAAGGCAGGATAGACTTAATTGCCTCATTAGCAAAAGGGCCAGCAAGGAGTCAGCCTCTTTCACATTGTTCAATGTCAAGAGTGCAACCAAGAGGAAAGGTTAATAGAGTAAACAGCATCTTCCTCTCCTAAATGGAAAAATGTTTGTTTTCTAGAATGGGGGGCCAGTGCCCAAAAGCCTTATTTCACTCCACAGTCACAGGATTATGCATTTGATTTCATTTTATCTGCACAGTCCATATTCTAATCATCATTATTCCTAATTTCAGAGTATAACACAGCCTACAGTTGGTGCATGGTAATTCCCGTTGCTGTCTTTTTTGAGCTTGAACCCGTCTAGAGAGCAGAGTCATCACGCCAACTTTAATTATTTTAAGAGCTCAAATTTGCAAACGCTGCTATTTCCTCCTCCACAGCAACTTTGGACCCCAGACAGCAAATCAAGCCAAATGCTAACACTCTTGATTTCCCTCTTGAAAAAAAGACACACAACATAAAAAATTATGTCTGCTGCTAGGAGAGAATGTGAGGTCCAAAAAAGCCTCATATTTAATATTTTAAAAGAGACATCATCTGTTTGGTTCGACACAAAACTGTACTGTTCATTTGTGCAAATATTTGCACAAGAACATCTCATTCTTCATCCAGCAACCATAATGGGAAGAATTCATACATAGTGAGACAGTTTGGACAATAACACCAAACCATGACAGGCATCTTGAATGCAGTCCTAAGCCCCTGTCTGTCTCTAGACCAGAGATGTAGTGGTCTACAGTTGGGTCTGACAGACTGCATGATGGGCCAGGCTAAACAAGTGAGGGTGAGACATAGGAAATGCAGAGGATGACTAAAAAATGGAAGACTCTAAGGGGAAAAATGGTAGTATCTGCACAGAATGAGCTGGGAGCTTTATCCGGGAAGCTGTTGGCATCAATTTGCCACTCCCTTGGGTACAGTGCCGTACTGTACTGTAGTGAGCCTACACAGCCACAGGAGCACCAGTACCCTAGGGCTGCAGAATGTGTGTGTGTGTGTGTGTGTGTACCAGACATGCCAATAAAAAGCACACACACTCCAAGTAAACTTCACTTTTATCTCCATGCAAAGGTAGTGCTGGCCTCCCAGTCATGGAGAAAACATGAGTCTTCTTTGGGAACGCACTCTACGCTCTCTTGTAAGGTAAACATTTTATGTCCATAGCCACTTCAGCCTGTAGACTATACTATCCTTACTGCAGGGCACTTTACAACATAAAAAAAAATGTAAAGCTACACATCTGCATGGGCAGTATAGCGGAAAGGCTCCATTTCATCAACAAGTCAAGTCTAACGACTCGTAAAAAACAAAGGTGGTGGTGCCATCTGTTCTGAACCACTTTGCCGGGAAAAGGGAAAAAGGAGAGGGAGGGCGAGGGGGAAAAAAAAGAAGCTTTTTCAGCCCTGGCGATCTACTGAACACTCACCACGGCCTAAGCACCTGCATAAGTGACTTTATCTCCTGTGGAAACAAACTTCTTCCAGAGAGCATCTCAACCTCTTGGCCTGTTAAAGGGCTGCTGCACTCTGCTCTCTCTCAATATGACATACTGAGGGGAGAGCTGTAGTGCAATCAGTGGCATTACACACTTAATTGTGGACAGCCTAGCAATTGATCAGTGATATCCAGTTTACAATGTTTTCGCTGTGGTATGAAAAGCCAAATGGTTGGCATTGTGGTTGGATAATTAAGCCATCCATCACACAACAGCCACGGCAAGAGAACGAGACTGGCAACTACAATGGGACCTAAGTATTGCATTTTACAGTTCCTACTGAATGGCAATTAAATGAGATGCGGTCTTGATGACCAAGTAGTTCATCTCTATAAAGAATTAATCAGCCTGATTGCATAACTTATAGAGCTTTAAAGGTCATTTCCAAAGTTTTGATACAGTCAATAAGGAGATTAAGTTCACCACTCAAAGTTACTGCATAGACAACTTTCTTCTTTCCCCATCAAAATAAAATACCTTTCTTCCTCATACCCGGTAAAACTGCACAGATGGCTGAGGCCTGACTTGAACTATCATATAGGAAGAATGGAGGTGATCTTCCAGATGGTGTTCAGGTCTTGTGCAGGTAACCGCTCCGTCTTCCACCACTCTAATCAATGGTCACCAAATTCCCTCCTTTCCAAGCACCATCCATCTTTAGATCTTTCCAGGCTGCACGGTGACGACCAAAGGGGCAGAAGATAAATGTCTGAGGGGTGGGAGGGCCTCCGCTGATTAAAGGCACTAACGCTTTGGGGGAGACTGGCAACGAAAAGAGGAAATGGAGTGAGACAATGGAGCATGCGGGTTCAAAACACCTAATGGAGTGTCCTGCTTGCCGGGCTAATAGACTGTTTCAAATTGAAAGGAACAGCGGGCGTCTAAATAGAGCGACGTGGAACATTTCCTCCTGTTCATTCAGTCAGTTCCCAATTGGAAAAAAAGGAGAGGGGGAAAAAAGCCTCTACTGGGTTGCCATTGTCTGGTGCAACACAAGTCACTTTTGTTTATCTGCAATCAATTGCGGGAATTGAATTACAGCTGAATGTCATGTAGAGGGAAAAAAAAGTCAATGTTTTGTGCATTAGCGCCATACTGGAATAAAGGAAATAAATGTATGTTCCAGGATTCTCCCTGTCTGCATGAAAAATCCTTTCCTCAAGATTTATGGGGATGATTCCCTATAGTCACAGTCTGGGGTGCGCCATACTCCTTTGCTGATTCCCATCTCAAGATGTATGATGCCGTTTTAACGTCCAAGCTGATATTTGGACGTGATAATCAATTAATCACACTGTGAGATGAGGGACCACACAGACTCAGGACTGACAGGTGCACCCCATGACCAATTAGAGTGTCAAGCAACTGGTAAGAAATGAACAACTATTGGCATACCGGTTGACTGGGACACTGACAGTCTGCTTTAGCCAGGCTAACTTTGGTCTTTGGTTGTCCAGCAATAAAAACAACCAGCTAAACTGCGTCTACTCTGCTGAGCAAAGACTATAATGTTTTTATATCATGTGGACCTGACAGCGTGATCAACCTCGGTCATGTTAATAGCTGTTCAGGTGACAGGGGGACGCCTCTGACGAGACACGCAGTAGTCTTGAGATTTAGAGAGGCTTGACCTCTAGTGTAACACAACCAATGTCATTCCTGTGCTATTCATTGTGTGGGCATAAATGCTTTACCTACAATTTACTTTTTATTCTTTTGTGTCATTGATGTAAGCATTATGCTAAGCTGCTTGGAAGTGAAAGACATCTCAGCAATGGGGATTTTGCTTTTTGAGCTGTTTACTTTCCTGCATAGTCGGATCGCGCAGCTGCACAGAAAACAGAGATATACCTGGTTTCAGAGACAGAAAACATAGATCAAAAGCATGTTCTGCTTAGAGAAGACAAGCGTGCCAGCTTTATTCCGAGCTGCCAGTTTTCACTAAGGCAGAAAACACTTGAAAGGACCAAAACAGAGCCTTGAGATGATCAACAAATGATCAACAAATCATTTTAAATGGTATTTTTGGAAGAAGTATTAATTTTGATCACCTCGGCTCTCACAGCTCAAGAGCATGCGGTCGTTGATAGATGGAGTCCCATTTCCTGCAATGTCAATCGCTGCAGAGCACTAATATCAAGACAGAACTTCAATGGGGTGAATCAATGGGAGACAATTCCACGCTCCGCCTGGCCGACAGCATCAGCGTTTATCTCGCTGTTTTGTTCACTCTTTGATCTCCTTACTGTCTACATAAAACAATCGTAGACCTTCATTAAAAATGTTTATGCTCACTAACAGCAAAACACTTCAGGTTTTCTAAAAAAAAACATAAAAAGCTGTAATTGCCCTTGCTCCATTGACTTTCATGGTTATTCACTACAGCAAATAAAGCAGAAATCCTCACTTTTGCTAGGAAATAGCCATGGCTGTAGAGATTATAGATAACCAGGGCAAATGCAGTATTTCAGTCTGGATTAGTTTTACCAGCCTAGGTTATACAGGGTTTCCTATGGTAGTTTTTGAGTAGTTGATCTTATCTGCTCCTTATGCTTGATGGTAACTGAATTCTCCTGTCTTTTTTGTTTTCTGCTTAGTCTCATCTCATTTCATAATCATTACCTCTCCCAAAATGGATATGTTGCTCCATGTTCAAGCATTTCAAACATGCTCATATGCCCTGTTTCCCCAATGCCATAATATTCTGTTGTTAATTAAATGATTTATTGAATGGATTTCTACTTAGGTCAGCGGGAGAGGCTGGGGAGTCCAGAGGTGGAGGGGTCGAGGGATTCGGGAGGTGAAGGGTGATTCTATAAGCTGTTTTCTATTGCCATTGCTGTCTTGCGGTCCCCTTTTACAAAAAAACAACAGTCAATTTGAAAGAAAGCAAAGATATTCAATGAATGGAAGAGAAACTATCTAAAATGAATGTAAACTCAATGTACAATATATTAGGAACACTGAGCTGCATCGCCATTTTTTTGTGATTTATGTCTTGATTGTCTAGATCAAAAAACCCTCTAAAATGTGTCTCCTCCCTTCATCTACATCTCACCCTCATGACTGAAGTGGATTTAATAGGTGATCAATAAATCATACTCCCGTGGTCAATCTATTGAAAGACCTGCTACGACAGAGCAGGTATCGTAATGTGTGTGTGTGTTTGTTTATGTGTGTGTCTGTGTCTGTCAGTGTGTGTATAGCAGTGCAGTATACTAGTGTAATGCCATGTGTAGACTGTGCATGTGGCTCCAGTTAACGTGAATGTGAGCCTCTCCAGAACATCTGTCAAAGATTAGCAGTAAAGTGAAATAGGCAGTTCCTGTTCATATGTTCCAAAATAATCTGGCAGTAATTTTCCCAGTGAAGGATGAAAAGGGGGAGGGTTTATAGGTCAGGAACACTACACAAACCCAGCTCTGTCTAGGCATGTCTCTTGTGTTTTATGGGATGCAAGTGACAAAAAGGCCTTTACACAATAATGCTCGGATAGTCCGGAAATTATGGGTGTGGCAGAAACGCACCATGCGAGAGACAAACAGATCGTCACACAGAGGAACACTGTTTAAAAATAGGAGATGAATGCTGAAATGAAACATTTTCATTTCACCAGTGCGACCTTTTCTTTTTGCCTCGCCCGGCTGCTATAAAAATACGAGCCGCTGAAACATTCTACCAATAAGAATGAAAGCACGTACTGCACAAAACAGGTAGGCTACACTTTCACCTAGAACCGCTCTCGTTGCGAGCGTGACATGCAGCTTGCTGTGACAGAATGGAAAGACCTTCTGACTAAAAGCACCACAATCAATGAAACATGAAGAATCCCTCCGGTATAAAAAAAGAAAAAAAACAGGACGGGTTGTTATTCAGGGAAGCACACTGTCATTCAAAGGCCATACACATCAGGGGAAAAGTGCTTGAAAGGCAAATCAGTGTTTGTTAACGATATGGGTCAATCGCTTTGAGGACGGCTGGACCTCCGTACTCATCTGCAGGCCTGCTCCGTCACCCTTGATAGAGGTTTTGCATTCCTGAGTGCCGTGCCCTTGCTGAGCCATTCCGATTTCGCTACTTCTGCTTCGAGTAATACAATCCTCTCTTGATGGAAATCTGTTTACACTTTGGACTGCATGTCAAATCGCTGACATTATAGGTGGAAGGGAAGTCATTTAACTATCTACTATGTACAATGGCGCAATGCACTGCAATCCACTCACTGCCCTTCCCCTCGACAGCTGCGACCACACTGTACGTCATGCAGCTTGGATGCAGTATCAATCAATTGATTCCTGAATGTTATATATGCAGATTGATGCTTTGCTTTTTTACCGTGTGTCAGAATGTGCTGAAACGCTGGAACCGTCAATATTTCTCTGCATCAAGGTCAGCGAGAGAAATCCCTGTACGTTGATTGTACTTGCCAATTAAAGCGATAGTCAAAGTGAAAGTCGAGTCCACTCTGAGTGTTCATTCAAACAACATGCAAGGCCGTCTAACTAACTGCCAAAAACGTTAAATACCGGGCAATTTCACAAAATCTATCCGCCAAATTCATCACATGCTCTAAATAAAACTAAATATATTTTCCGAGGGGATGCCACACAATAACCCTGAGAAACAATCTGAGTCAAAAGGAGATCAAGACGGAGCCTTAACGTATGGTAACTAGACGTCAAATAGCAAAATGTCTGTGGGTTTGTGGGAATGTCAGAAGTCTGTGGCTTTGGTGTGTGTGGGAGTGTGATTCAGGGGCAAACGCATCAAGATGTCACTTCATAACCTCTAGCTCAGGAGGCTCCTGTCATCTTCACATTTCAGAGATCCTCTGCCTACCCCGGCAGACATGCTAAATATAGAATGGGGACAGAATTTCTGTTTAGAGCCACTGCTCTCCTTATCTCCATCTAACGCTAACATGCATGCACAGGCCCTGGCATGCAGTCACAGTCGAAGTCATGCACACATACATGTATGCATGGTGACACACACACACACACTGAATGTTAAGGCTGGAGCTCTACTGTATTCCCGTGTTCTCTGGCATTGTGATGTCTTAAAGAATGATGGCGAAACGATCATAAGAGCCCAAGCGAGTCAAACTCAAATTAAAGTGAGGGTGTGGTGGTTGGGAGCTCACACAGACAGCCTGCTCATTCTTTCCCATTACATTTCTGTCAAGTGACTTACAGTATGTTATTACTTCCTGGACAGCCATTTTCAAATCCCCCCATTCAAAATCATTTAACACTGGCACAAGGACAGCTAGGCAATCCATCACTAGGCTGCTTTACTTAGGTGAACCTACCACTGCACCAGGCTGTTATTAAGTCACTATTTGACCTTGTTCTGCTTCTTACTTTGTATAGGGGAGTGACGGAACTCTCTGTGGCAATTAATTGCGGTACTTATCTGTAATGTGAACAGTGGATATTACATCTCCAACAGATATTAAATTAAGGATGTCTCAGGACTTGCAAGGCCAAAGCCAAATAAAAAGGAAATGAGCCCCTATTAATGACTATTGATTCTTTTATAATAAAACAGCCACTTCCTCTCTTTACTTGGCCTCGGTGTTGATCTTGAATTAATACAGGCTATAACTTTAGGGAAAATGTCCTTCAGTCTGGCACAGCAGAGCAGTGCGGCCTGGGACCTGAAAAGACAGATATATCTCCCTTGGTCAGGGAAAATTCTCTTTTGGCTGACTAGTAGAAATTTTGTTCTTACATGAGAGACAGGGCCTAGGTTGCAATTGTTGTGGACATTCAGCCTAATAATATCATTTTCAGCAGTCTGATATGAGCTGTGTTATACATTCACATCTTGTAGCATGAAAGGGTAAGGAGAAAATATCTCACCACGGCAACAATACAAGCCTGTTAAGAGTTAAAGTAATAATACTGTAGGTGTGAGCTGATGGCTAATGTACCATTATCATTAGTGGGTAAAGTACTAGAGCTTTCACCTTTCACCTAGCCAGTGTTTGCTCAACTAAATCAGCAAAGAAACTAAATTTGTTTTTTTATTGTTATTGTCATCACCCTCATCATCATCAGCATCATCGTTATCATCATCATCATCATCATCATCAGTAAAGCACTGACATTTATGTAATCTACA
Source organism: Centroberyx affinis (assembly GCF_046629955.1). NCBI lineage: Eukaryota > Metazoa > Chordata > Actinopteri > Beryciformes > Berycidae > Centroberyx > Centroberyx affinis. Next base: position 134,072 of record NW_027278746.1, on the reverse strand, counting down.
TGTGTAGCTTGAATGACATCACTGTCAAACAGAACAGGGCTGACGGGCCAAACACATGTTGGTGCCTCCTGCCAAGTGAGCTTCCTCAGTTAGTATGGGATCAGTGACCATCACCCCTTCAACACAGGCATTAACTGGTAGACAAAACTACGCATTACTGAGGCAACTTGCACACAATTCCACATATTATGTAAGTAATTCAATTTGGGAGCTGAAGTTTACATCCTCTTTTGGCATTTACAAATCTACCACTGTTTCTGCCACATCAGAAACAAGCAAATAACCTTGTTCATATGCCTTAACTGTCATTTAACCCTGCATTATGATCATAAGAATGACAGATAACACAAAACACAAAGCCTGTAGCCGTTTGCCCTCACTCCACACTGCAGTTCCATGAATAGCATTCAAGCATGCATCGCACTGCACACAACGACTTTTGGAAACAAACCAGAGCAGACAAGCCTGCAGGTTTTGGATGCTTGCATTGCACCTCTGACTGGCTGCTCTCGCCACACTCTAACACGGGGGTTTACAAACTTTTTCATGCCAAAGACCACCAAATAGAGAATGCTTTAGACCCTCATTTAATAGAGGCTTTGTCCCAGTTACCCCCCAGCTAGGAAGATTTGATTGGAATAGTGTATTCTTACACTTTCTCTCACAGTAGTAACTTCTAGTCAATGAAATAACAATAAAATTAAACAATCCATCATTTTGCTGGGGACCCTCTGGCATCCCTGGACCCCAGTTTGGGAACCACTGCTCTAACTGACCCAGGTGCACTTGGGAACAGGAGAGGGCCAGAGTCTCCTGGCCAGTCCCATGTTAGGCCACCAGCCAGGCCGATCCCACTACTGGGCATCTATTAAAGATAATCTAGTTCTTAGCTGTAGGCCTCCCCATGTGTCAACAAATTCCAGGCTTGCACTTAGGTGACATGGTTTTGTAAATAGTTGTGTCTAATTTTAATATTATAATTATTATTATTATGACTATTATCATTGTGTTGTTGTTTTTATTAATGTTGATAGAGGAGGGAGCTTTCCTTTTCAGAATGCAAGTGAGGTGGTGGATTTCTTGATCAATGATCTTAGCACAAACATTTTCAATTAAACCTTTCAACTTCCATTTCAAACATTAAACAGCAAATGATGAAGTCCAACCGTCAAAATGATGTTTTGCTTTCTCAAAATGATTAACAGAACACTTAAAATTGTGCTGAACTATATGCAACAGCTCAAGATAAATATTTAATTTATTTTGAAGCATGTGGCCTCGGTGGTTTTAAGTAGAATACGTGGAAACCTATTTTGCTACATTTTGAATTATACGCCGATTTCTCCAAAAAGTGGCAAAAAGCATTTTCGTCCGTCTGCAGGTCGCTGGCCTGCCTTTCGAGAGTCTTTCTGACAATACATGCAACATTTACACGGTCAAAAAAATCTGGATAGCGGCTCTAAAGGGAGGGGTCCTTCGTTAATCAAGTGAACTTTTATCCTCCAGAATCTTTCTCCCTTTTTAACGGCTCCTACAATTAGAGCAGTCTATGGCTTCGAAATAAAGGCTGACTTGTGCCTATTTATTATTCAGATACGCCTAAATTTTGAATAGCAATTTCTTAATTTATGCACATAATAAAGAGGAAAAGTCTACGGATCACTAACATACCAGAGAATACGAAATTCTGACATCATTCTGAATCAATTTGCAGGCTGAGAACCTTTGCCAGATGTGTTGGTTTAATACGGCTAAATAAATTGATATGACTAAAGAAAATCACAATAAATAGGATTACGACAGACAGATGGACATCGTTACCCTCATCCTCAGAGACAATTGACTTATGAACCACTGAATGATTCTTTTAAACGAATGGGAAGTGACTTACCCAGAAACAAAGAGCGAAATATTGCAGACATCACGGCTGGAAATCCCATATGCAACGGAGCTTGGAAACAATGCGCTCAGACTGCCTTCAAATGCATTCGGCTGACCCAAGTGCAGTCACAACGAAGCGGCACCATCAGCGACCGAGGAGAGAAAGAAGAGATAAATAAATCTTCATTGAGCACATGAGTCCAAGGACATCATATGTTTGCTAGACGCCCGACATGTCTAAGCCTCCCGAGAAGAAACGTGGCTTTGTCTCTCCATCGTCATTTTCAATCGTACTTGGCGTCAAATCAAAGTTCCCCGTGCTGTCTGGCTCTGGCGTGGGACGTGTTGTCTCCGGGTCCCCTCTGTCTCCTCCTCGGCAGTCTCTCCTCCTTTCCTCCTCCGCGCTGCACAAAACGCGAGAGGGGAGGAGGAGGAGGAGGAGGAGGAGGAGGGCGAAGAGGTGGATGATGAGGGATGCTGAAGGATGGAGACCTCTAGAGTCTGAAGTTCTCTTACACAGCACCGGCATCCTGCAACAAACACCGAGGGGCTCGTGGGGCGGATGGGAACCCTCCTGTAAAGTGTTGCAGCGGGCATCACTGAAGTCATTTCTTACGAAGTCAAGTTACCTCTAATGAAAAATCACTATAATACAGTAATAGTTCTATAATACAGTACTGCTGTCGGCATTTGTATTGTGTCTGTGGTACTCAATTGTGAGTTTATAATATTATGTTTTTTTTTTTTCATCCTGTAGTACTGTATCACATAAACATATACTATCTATATTGTATTCCTACAGGGATTTATAGTGTCTGAATTCAAAAGTGAGTTTATCACACTTAATGGTATTTTTCAATCTCCTAAAGAATCACTATAATATTCCTATATACATAATTGATACCTTCCTGTGCTGTGTTGTACTGTGTTCTTATAGTATCCTTCTAAAATTCATATTACTATAGGGTTTTTTTTTCCTGTAATGGTGTAGAAGGTCAGGCTAATGAGTGGGGGTCAATATGATTTTACAGCAAGAAACTATAATTAATTGCACTTTTTAAATTCTTAAATGAACAAGGGGTCAATACCCTGAATAAGTTGGTGTTCTAGCATCATATATTTCATTATTCTACCAGCTAGACCACATTGTTTTCTCAGTTTGCTAAGAACTGCTTGTATGATTTGATTAATCTCATTATGTAGACTATGATGATGCATGCTTATTGCCCAAATGATCAAAGGCAATTCAAAGGCCTTTTTTGTTTAAATTTCAGAAAACTTATTTATGTCCCTTTTACCAGCGGATCTGCCCAGTTTCTTAATCTTGGGAGCAATCTGCCTATTCCTTTTCAAAGCTGTCACACAGGATGTTTTCCTTCACTGGCTTTGTGCAGAATGTGTCAGTAAATATGGAGTATAGGAGCAGCATGGTCTAAGTTAGCTAAACAAACAGTGGAGTGCTGCTGTCTGCTGATGGCTGCTCTCAGACCTTGAGACAGATTAATCCCCTCTTCCCTGTCTCAACAATCTACAGAAATAACAAAAGGCTCTTCACTAGCCACTGGCCCTCTACTAGCCCCCCCTTCACCCCCCCACCCCCCCCACCCCCCCCCCCCACCCACACACACACACACACACACACACACACACACACCTCTCTCTCTTTCTCTCATCTCTTTCCCTCACTCTCTCTTCCTGATGTGGCCTTCTCTTCAGCACCAGCCCCCCCCCCCTCCCCATTCCTTTCCGTTCCAATAACTAGATAGCTTGAAACAATGTCTCACATGCACAACCACGCATGCACACACACACACACACACACACACACACACACACACACACACACACACACACACACACACATGTGGACACTAGATACTAGATACACATGCAGCAGAGAGAGCAGAGAGTGTGAGAGAGAGATAGCAAAGAGAGACAGCAACAAACACACACATATGCACACACACACACACACACACACACACACTCACTCACACTCACTCACACTCACACACATACTTCCAAACGCTTGCAGGAGTCTGGAGAGACATGGTGAAGTGATGTGCTTGTCTCTGGCCTTTCACCGTGTCTTCTGTCCTGTGTGCTGGGGTATTTTGTTTATAGTAACACTCAGGGTCTCTTTTCATGTGTTGCTCTGCTTCTGTCTGTAATTCCAGCTGAACATAAAAGGTCATGGTCTCATTGCAGCTTATGTCTGCGGAAGATTGTATTCACAGAAGTGAGCTACACTGTAGTGTAGTTAAGTACAAAAGCAAAAACTGGTAACCGCTGTACAATCCCGCAATATCAACTGTCAAAGTATGATGGATGGCTGGTTACAGCAGACATGTTTGCTCCTGCAATCATAACCGCTGCGGAAAAGCCCCATGACCGTACTGTAATCTAAGTTCAGATAAAAACACTTGATTGAACAAACACCTGATAGCCAACATATATTACACCTATGCTCAATTTTCCCCAAAGGAGGGCTTTGCCACAGCGAGATGCGATCCGGCGGCAGGACACAGCGTATGGCTGGTACAACCCATTATGCAGCATTGGGGTTATCGTGATCGCCCCTTTAAAGGATGACCTCGCTTACAGTGCAATGTATAAACAGATGACAACACTAGATGAGATATGGGGGAAGATTCACCGTTGATAGTAATGATTCTGCACTAGGTTACTTGTCTCACATGCAGCGCAGATAGTGCCATGGAAAGCAACCTGTCTGCGTTTGGTGGCTTGGCCTTGGTGCATGATATAGCACCCCAATGCAGATGGCCTCACAGATGGTTGATATTTATACCACAGGCCCTGAAAAGTCACTAGTGTGGAAACTGGTCTTTCTCCCTGATTAGTTTCACATCACAATGTGTGCAACAATCTCTACCCACCCATTCCTCTGCACACCAAAACCATATGACTGGCTGTAATGTGTATTATTTGAGACTTGGGAAAATGTATTGTTTTAAAGGAATATCGTGCAAGACAGGCAGCCCCTTTTAGAGGTGATGATGATGATGATGATGATGATGATGATGATGTGTCGGGACTTTTTTTTCTTAGCGCATGAAAATGTAATCCTCCTAAGTGCAAGGTCCATGATTTTTTAAAAACTTCCAGACGCAACACGGCTTGCATTTTAGCTGGGAGCACTCTTGACTTATGTACCTTAAGTGGATCCGCAATTTAAATTTGAGCAACGAGATGCACCTTGGACCTCGGCGGCAGAGACGGACCGCTGCAGAGAGAGTGTTCCCATCCAGTGGAACAGCTGTATCTCCTTCGTCGTGACATCACAGGGAGGTGTTAGTATTTTGTTGACGCATGGACGACACGCTGCAGATACACGCGAGCGCGGCGGGACGCCCGGCGTTGGCCACCTCTCTCTCCCGACCTCGGGGGATGAGAGAAGTGGAGAGTTAAAAGGATTCTTGAGTAACAATATGGATGAAGAAAAAAAAAAACTCTTTTGTTTAGGCCTCTCTATTTTTAGCGACCACTGGGATCCTTCGCTGTTAGTGTTTCACGGCTCACAGATCCTTTATAATTTAATGAGGGAGAGGGCGGCCCTCGGAGATTTATGGCCGGCATCTCAAGGCAGCATTGGCCACTCGGCTTATTGATCCAAATCGGATGTTTGTTTATGGGTCAGTAAAGCTCTCTCCCTGCTGTACCATGCAACCTCACCTCAGCACCATTCAAATTGTCAGTCTCTTTTTTTAATCCAATAAAAGAAATGCATTCCACTCTGTAAACATATAGAGCCTGACAGGCAGTCAGAGATGCACTGAACAGCAATGCTATGGTGCAGAATCACAGTTTGCATACAAGACCACAACCATGGACATCAACAGCCTGCTGAAACTAATTGTTTTGCTTCCTTTCCACATTACTTATGTGCCATACAACCTTAGTAGGCAAGCAAGCTGTGAGGAAGAATGTTATGGACTCAGTATAAATGAAGACCGCAGACCAAGAACCATAAGTCCATTTATATATTTTTTATTTTTTGAACAGTTTAGGTTAAGTGTTTGCAGTCGTTATCAATAAGTGTTAAATTATCCACTTGATCATGCAGTTTTTTAGATTTAAACACATAACACTTGTGAAAACTTAAAACAGACTTAGATGCTTTCCCTTCCCGTATCCATGTCAATATCGGTATTTGTATCCCCTGTATTGATCACTGCTGCCAATCAATCAGAGACTGTGTGACCAGAGAGAGAGGAAGCAAATGGACCTCTTCCTGTCATATCCTATTCCACATTCTGCAAGTGGAGTAGCTCGTCTCCATGTGCTGGAAGGACCAATGAGTTCAAAAGCAGACGTTCCTCCTCAATTTATTCATGAGCTTTTCATGAGGAACATGACGCAGAGAGAGATAGAAGTTGAAGCATGTTATCATGCTCTGATTAAAGGCGAGGCAGATGATGGAATCGCAATGAGGAGCCCAACAGCGTAACCGGTTTTATTTTACATCTGTCAGTCTGCAGCTGCCTTTTTTTTTTCGTGAAGGGGTAAATGAGTGAATTGAATGGCAATGATTGAATGAATGAGTGAATGAATTAATCAACCAAAGCAAAACCAAGCAAACATGATGGTGTCATTTGGAAGAGTGAAATGAGATTGATTATTGTTTATTTTTAATCACATGACTGTCTTTGGGAAGGGTAATAATGCTAGATTGTAGCCTGCTCCTTTTCTGGATAAACAGATCAATCACGTTTGAATATAATTTCCACCACATTGCACACTGCATTAGAATTTGTTTTCCTCAACATTGGCTTTTTACACACCAGTAGACACAGGGAAATGTCATATCCTGCCTCTCTCTAGAAACCATCAAAAAATCAACCACATTTTTAATTAGAAGAACTTGTTTGGTCTATTTAGATGTGTGTGAGTGCATAAATGAGTAAAAGCCCCCTCTAAGGTATCATATATAAGCTGAGAAATAAATAATTGTAATTCCATTAGAGCCTCCCACCAATGGTTTCATTTTTCTCAACCCAAATAAATACCATAGTCTGTCACGTAGGCTCACCTAATGTTTTAGTTGAACTGAAAACGAATCACCTCTGCAGCTGGCCATCCACCTGTGGAGAGAGTTATTCACTTATGTAAAGGAAACGTTGCAATAGATAAGAAAAAGTCAACAACAACCTTGTTTTATAAAATCTACCAAAACACAGCAAACTGATTTATTGTGTATTGTAGCCATGACCCGCTTAGTATATTGACTATAAAAAGGATACAACTGGTGCTAAAATGAAATCTTCCTTGACTCACTTTCCCCTTCTCCCCTCCTAAAGCACCCTTCCTGTTCAGTGGGATTTTTTTATAACATCATTATTCCATAGGGGCAGACTCTTTTGACAGAGAGAAGTTCATACTAGTGAGAAGCTGTCAGTGAGAAACTGAAGCAGCCAGTCACTCCTCTAACTCCACAGTCAAAGTGGCTAATGTGAAACGAGAAAACAATCTTTACGTACCTATTAGGACATTTGAGTAGCCTCTGCCACCAATTGGGAGCTTAGGATACTATATTGAACCAAACGAATTAGCTGATTAGCCTCGGATTTAAACACAAATTGAATGCCTTCCTTGGCATTGATCGCTTTGCCTTCTAAGGTCTATTGACACGAGGCAGAGTGCTAGCAGGCCCATTTGCTCAGCAAACAAGGCTAGCTTGAGCGAGGCTCCAGCGGAGGGGAGAGTAGGTGAAGAGGTGAAGGTGTTTGTTTGATGGCTGATTTTGTAATTCCTTCATCTCGTCTCCCTCGCCAATCGCAACACCACCATCACACCTTTCCGTGATGAAGTGTGTTCCATCCCGACGACCGGGGAGTGAGTGATGTGAGCCTTATGGTGGTGGAGAGCCAGCGTAAATCAGCAGGCGCTTTGCATCATACTGTATGTCAGATGCGGGTGGGGTTGGGGGGCATCCGTCTTCCACAGGTCCCTATCCATCACTCTAGGAAATGACCAAGCTGTTGATAAACAGTCTGACTGACTATACCAACACAGGGCATATTTAAGAATCCCCTCCCCCATGGATAGTATATCCATACTGTCGGGGAATAAATGACATAAGTACCAGTATGTGAACCATCCGCACTCAACAAAAAACTAAGCACGATTCTGTACAGAAAGACTCCTTTGCTCATTCCAGTGATGAAGGGCAATAGGTCAAATTGATGCTGTGTGTTAAAGGGTGAAGGCTTCTTTTGTCACCGTCAAGAGGCTCTTGAACAAACCAGTGCCATTTGTCTGTTAAGTGACTGAGGGATGCTTCTCTATCTCCTCTTGACCCGTGGAGCCCGCAAGGTCAAATGTGTGATTGCATTTTTGAAAGGATTATTTCTACCCACAGATTCTTGGCTCAGTTAAAGCCAAAATACTTTGTTTCAATTCATAGGCATGAAGTGATGTGATATGGAGCGAGAGGCCTGATATTCTTGAAAAATCTCTCTGCACACTCAAATAGCCTTGGTTATATTTTAATGCTAGCGCCAGGCATAATCCATGTTCACCTCATAATTGCAGCGGCATGAACAATTATGCTATTGTTAGCTCTTGCTGAGTTGACAACAGTTCTGCATTTTGGCTTGTCAAGACAAGACTAGTATTTTTTAGAACTCTTCAGTTGGCAAACTGCACACAGTGTAATGGGGAGTTTGTTTCTTGGCACATCCATGTATGCATCTGACCAGACCACAGGGGCAGGCAGGGGTTCGGGACCTTACTCATGTCACTGTGACAAGGATGGACACATGCACTCTTGGAGGGTTTGAACCTGCTCACATACAATGCTTATGTTTTTTGGCATACACAAATAAAGTCTTCCACAGTGAGAGAAGAAACAAGTACAGATTCTGCACATTTGTGAAACAACATACAGACTTTATTGATTATCAGTTCATTTGAATGTGATCTCAGCTATCATCAGCTGACTCTATCTCTTATATGGAGAATACTGTAACTAGGCTACTTGGACTTGATACTGACATGAGCAACTGAATCGTTGGCAAACATACAGTAGGGTATAACATAACACATACATACATAGAAGCATTGCTTATACTTTGCTCATGCTTTATCATAAAATGCCAGAGTATATTCTGTATCGCAGCAGTCCATGCAAACTCCCATCATGTGAGGTCAATGAAATTCACTTGCATATGAGAAGAGGATTATGGGAGTGGTATAAAAACTCTTACAGAACATTTATAGTTGAAGTTACATTTTCATAATAATCCAACTTTTACTTCATTTTATTAATTAGATACTGCTCAATAAAGGATGGACTTGATTTGTAGGAAATATTTTACCATATTGCTCCAAAGATTTACAGCGCCCAGGTATGGAGGAGTGGCTGGCTGACTTTGGCTCTTGTAAGCCATTGTCTTGTAGCTACCACACTGTGATGAATCATAACTATGACTTTGTGCTGTTGACTACTGATTACTACAATATGAAGACAAGGAAACCACTGTCTGATACAGGCTCGGCCAAAGCCACTATTGTGTAAAAAAGAATAGGGACACATAGAGCCGAAGGATAAAACGAGCTGTGTAATTTTTTTTTTTTTAGAACTAGACATAAAAATGATGTGGGATTATGTTGTGAATGCTTTGGGGGCTGCCTGAATAACCTCAGAGTCGTGGAGGGGGGGAATCATTTTCAAAGAGAAAAAAAAAACTATTGGTCACAGAAAATTCCATGCCCCAAGCCGCAGACCATTCCAAAGCCCAGGCAATTTTCCAGATGATGATGTGAAGCAAGATCATTTCTTTGACAAGCCCCACCAAGAAAGAATGACAAGGAATGAAAAAAATCCAGCACAAAGCAATGATACCCTTTATCTGGGCAACGTGAACCATGTGACACACAGATCTGACCATGCGGGGATTTCTTTTGATACAGATGATCGTATGCCACCACCGCGCCTCACTGAGCCTGAGTTACTCTGATGAAATATATCAGTGATGCTCCATAAATATCGTTCCGTCTCATCAGGGGTTAAAGGGGCCACAGATCCCTCCCTGTAGTCACATTGTCTCTAAAAGTGCAGTGATCAAACAACTAGAAGAACTGGCTTTTAGAGAAATACCAAAGGTTGCCGGCAATCCTCCCACCATCCCCTACACACACACACACACACAAACCATCCCTCCATCCTCCAGCTGTGTGATGTGTGCCGTTCGGGCTACTTAGCATTCTCAGTGGGTATCTGTTAATCATGCTGGGGGGATCGCAGGACCCTCTGCAGGCAACCAGGATTCAGACATTTAAACAAATCAATCAATTGATCTGTTCATTCATGAAGTGGCCAAACCGCCGTTTGGTTCACTTTTGTCTCCTAGATTTGTGATCCCTCAAGTATTCAGCCGGCCAAACATGCTTAACACACACACACACACACACACACACACACAGACACACACACACACACACACACACACACATACAAGTACTCATGCAAGCACACATACATTGTACATGCACACGCTAAAAAAGATCACGTGTTCTTATGCACACACATGCATTCATACACACACATACACACACATATACACACACACACATACACAACACATACAATCAGACTAAGATATCTGTTGATCTAATAGAGGAGAAATATAAAATCAGAGAAATTAATGGAAAAAGGAAAATAAAAATGCTAGAATAAATATAGAAAATGAGGAAACAAGAGTTCTCTGTTCAGCTGCAGTCTTCATGATGCTGCCAGAAAACAGCTTGAATGGTTAGTATTGTCTACCAGCTCACATCAAATCTCTTGTTTCACCAGTGCCTCTGATTCATTTGTTGTTGTTGATGCAGCGGATGTTACTGCAACAGATTTTCTCAAAGAGAGCAGACAACTGTATCCATGTATGGATTATAAAAAAAGTTCATCTCAGATTAACACCATTTCGATTTATAACCTCCCAGGCCAGAGACACAAATCTCCATCTCTGCCCTGACCTTTTGGGATGAGTCCAGGTTTCATTTATCACTAAAGTAAAAATAGAAATTCCCCCCTTCTTCTCTCTGATGAAAATTGCAACATTTAGCACCAAGGTTCTGGTGGTATCCAGGCTGGCCAGTTGGGGTAAATCAAATACCTTCAGTCCAAGGCCTTGGAGGCGCTACTCTGCTGTCTATCTTGATTCTCTGCCTCCTTCCTCACAGACAGGTTTATTCATGGTCTTCCTGATCTCTACTGATGGGATCTCTCCATGTACACACCCAGCCACAGTTTAGATGAGACAAGTCATGATGAGAGTAGTTCCATGGTAAGACTAACATTAGCCAGAGAGGAGAGGCAAGGGTAAACCTCTTGTCTCCTGAGGAAGGCTTGCCTGCCTCAGAGATGGAGAACTCAAGCCAGCATGTGTGGATTCCAATCACACAGGTAATGAATATGATAATGGAAGCTTGGCCGTTCCCATAAGTCAATCGTGTTTGAATCAGGGAAAGTGGCACGTATTTTGGGAACCATCACGCTTGAGTTGAGGCAAAGGCTCCAGAGACAGGGAGAGAAGAAACACAATCAAATGCAGCCAAAAATCCCAGAATCCTCTGGGATGATGCTCCCATGCAACTAAGTCTAAATATAGATTGCTTCAACCTCTTCAACAAAAATAGTCTGACAGTTTGCTGGTGTCATGCATTCAAATGCACACACCACACAAATGCAAAACAATGATAATTTCACATGCATGCTCATTCTTCAAGGTATAACATCCCAGTTAAAATATAAAGATGTTCATTTGAAAATGAGGTATTCACTGACTCACAGTGAGTGAGTGAGTGAGTGAGTGAGTGAATGATTGTAGGTAACATAAGTCCTTTGCCGACAAGGCACTTTGACAGACAAGATTCATTCTGAAGTTCAGATAATGATTTTTTTGCTTTCTTGATGTGCAAAAAAACACGCACCTTAATAGCATTCTTTACCACAATACCCTGATTAAAAGGGTAGAAAGGCATACTGTGTTGTGTGGATGCATAATCCTGCGGTTTCTTATAGCCTGGGTGAGATAATATTACATTGCACATCAGCCCAAGAGAGTGGAGGGTATGTGTGCTTAAAACTGCTGTTTACTAACCAGTGAAATACAGCATGTGACACATTCTGACATGTAATAAGCTTGGACACTGAACTGGGGTTTTATAAGAAACAAATTACAACCTAGCATGCAGCTGTCACTTTGCTTTAGTCAGGAGGGCCACCCACTAAATATCACCTAGCTCATTACTGTACCGAGTGTCATGGCTGCTGAACACAAAATGAAAAGAAATAAAAAAAAACAGACTCCATGTTGTAGAGATACTGTTAATAAGGACACAATATCAAGTACCACAGATAAATCATGGTTTATATTCGCCATTAGAATGTCACACTACATGATGTGTAGGTTCATTGCAAAAGGTTTTGCTGTCTAGTGATTTGATATAAGCTGAAGAGATACAGTATGTAGTATGCAGTATTCACCCTTTAACTGTATTCACTATTGAAATATATCACAGTGTCAAGTGTCAATGCTTAATGCTACAGTCTTCTATAAAATAGTCAAAGTCAGTTTTACTGAATGAACATGCGCAAGATAAGGTTAAAAAACAAGGTACTTTTAGTACACGACATGCCCCATGGGGATAGTTGCCATTTATGCATGACTGAACTGGTCTGCATCACATAGGGTCGGCTTCCCCACTGTAGGTGGATAACAGGGATACATTTAATGCCTCTAACAGCGGCGTTTATTAAATAAGCTAAACAACAAACTTAAGTGAATTAAAAGCAAAATGCTATCCAGGTCCCCTCAAGTGGGTGTGTTCACTTCCACCGCAATCCACTTTGATCGTGTTCCAACACTATGAGCACTTGCTGCTGTTTCATTTCAAACACAAGTTGTGGATTGTGACTCACAGCACTAACTGATTTGTGGGCTCACGAAATGAATTCATTGGCCCCATGCCAGCTATGCAGTCTCTCTGTCTCTCATTCTCTCTCTCTCTCTCTCTACTTCTCTCTAATCTCTGTCCTTTCATATAATTTTTGTTCATTCTGTTTTTCTCTGCCCACCCCACCCCACCCCCTCCTCCCTCCCTCCCTCTCTCTCTCTCTCCCGCTCTCTCTCTGTGTAAAGACATTCCCTGTGTGGGTAATAGCTGAATGCAACTCTATAGTCCACCAGCCCTGGCAAAGTCTCCGGTGCAGAAGTTACTGCCACAAGAAATAAGGAAATACATATTTTTGGCCACTCGGCACCTGCAGGTCATGCAGCCACCGACTGAATGACAAACAGAAGTTACAACTGCTTTTTACTGGGTGGCTGTGGGATTCAGAATCAGAGCTACAAAAGAGTTTCAGGTTATTAAGATAGGGACTACAGAGCAAAGCGTACGCATGAAGGTCCCCATAGGCTGCGGTCGCGGCTTTAAAAATGGAACGAGAAAATGATGTGTTCTGCACCGGCCTCACATCCTGCATGCGGTAGCCTTGACAACACAGTTAACTTCAGCGGGGAACGCGGGTGGCGGAATGACCTCTGCGCTCCCGTCAAAATACAGATAAGAAAACACCATATGGTGCCATAATTATACCTGTCACATTCAGCACCAAAAATAACCCGCTGGATGCAGAACAGTTATATCACGTTTTCCTCACAGATGAATGAGCCCCTGTAATTCTCGCTATTGGGCGGAATGGAGGAGCGCTTCCACTGTTCCGCCACCCTCTGGTTCTAGAATGACAGCTAGCAAATTGGATATTTTTGATGATATAATCACAGAGTCATATCATTCTCGTGTCTTTGTCTGTCTTCAAAAGCGCGCCCGAAACAATGTGATCAAGGCAATCAGGAGATTATCTTATCTGATGATTTTTGAAAGTTGTTGATAACGCTGTGCCCTTTAAGTCTGAGGCAAGCAGCTGAGAAGGGGGGAAAGGGGGAGAGATTAGCTGGGGCTGTTCTGTTTCCTCTCTTCTGGCAGGATGGAAAGAGGTCAAAGAGAAGAAGAGGGTGGAAAGAGAGAAGTGCTTTGTAGCTTTAGGAGGAAGAGAAGGAAATGATAGTCAAACAAAACTGAGAAGACAAATGTTTGAGTAGGGAGGGAGAGAGCGAGAGTGCACACGTGTAAGAGAGAGGAACAGAGAGAGACAGAGAGAGAGAGAGAGAGAGAGAGAGAGAGAGAGAGCTGCTTCTGTCTCTGCTCTCAGCCTGTGGTGCTTGCATAGTGGAAGAGGAGGAGTTCTCTTGCCTGCATTAGCACTGCAATGTCAATGAGGACTATATATCACTGACTGTATGAATGGATTTTTGCATAGCTCTTGCAAGAAACTGTTTAAAAGCCTGGCTATGCAGTTCATTTACTGGCCACTGGCTGAGTCAAATGAAAGGACATGAGATAATTATCCTGAAAATAGCACCTAGTATGTAAATCTATGATACCTTTACTGTATCTCTCAATATTCTTTCTTTTTTTTCTTTTTCTTTTTTTTATGTGGCTTGCCATGCAGACTGCGAAGGGTGATGAAAGAGGCGGAAGAGCATGACACCTGGCGATTTATGATCACATAAAACCTGAAATGGGCATGGGGGCAGAGAGGGCAGGTGGGGTTGATAGAGGGGGCAAAGCACTGATGCCCGGCCAGCACATGGTACCATTGGGCACGGTGCAACAGAGCACACGGCACGCTCAGCTACGAAAAAAAAAAAAAAAAGAAGATGATGGAGGGAAAAGAAGGATCAGGGCCAAGCACCAGCTGTTAAAAATAGCTGCCCTGCCTGGCATTTTTCTATACCTTCCAGCAGTTGTCCTCCTAATAATAGCAAACATACACACACACACACAGCCCGAGGCCACTGCAAACAGAGTGGGGAGAGGCAGACCAACATGCCCCGAGGATGGATGCGCTGGGTTATAGTAATGCCTTTGGAAGACAAGCTTCCTCTGTAGGACGTACTGTTCACTTCACTCAGCCCCTTAGCCCTATTTAATGAGCTCCAACAGACAGGAATGAGGTACATGGAGAGGAAGAGGAGGAGGAGGAGGAGGATGGCATGCTGATATACCGCTTGCTTGTTCACAGCAAACAGGAATCACTTACAGACATGCCATAAAACACACGCACTGTATATGAATTTACCTTGAGCCTGTTTGAATATGAAGCGCATGGCCCAGGAGGAACCTTTAAGAGAAAAGCATCAGATGCAATGGGTCACTGAATTGCCTGGCCTTCCAATGCAATGACTCTAATTACATCCATTTCAAGGTACCACTATAGCAGCAACGTCATGGTCAAGTAGACAAGGCCGTGAGGGAATAGTCCAATGAATGATGGATGCTCCCATCCACAATGCTCTAATACTAAATAGGTCCTTTAAATTCATTAAATAGTTCCCCTACTTTGGATAAGCCCAGGCCAGGACCATTATACTTGCAGATCACTCTGGCACTGCGCAGGCTGAATGAAATTTTACATATCTGGCCACTGTGGCGGAATATCCTCTGTCACATGCTGTTTGTGATTGGTGAATACACAATGTGTGTTTTCCCCCGGCATGCCAAACAACTGGGGAAATATCAGAACATTGCATGGACATGAGAGTTGTTGCTTGAAGGAGCACACTTTTCCCTGGCCGAACCTGAGGCATGCTTGTTGAACTGAGAGTGGCTTTCCTGTGATTCAACAAACAAATTACTCCAAAATGTGACACAAAACAAAGGCAAGACCTCCCCTGCATGCGCATAAAGAATGGAGGAGCACAAACGAACAGTGTGGGCTTCTACACTTTCACTTGAAGGAGGCAGACCTGATTTGTTAACACTCATGAATATATCATTCACACACGGCAGATGGAATTCAGAATGCAGTATAAAACAAATACAGCCAGTTGTCTACAATTTGATGTCTAATTTGCTATTTTCCTTGGCAATGTAAAAGCCATACTGTTTCAAAATAAAACATCTGAAGGTGTAAATTGGGTGCACAATTTACCAGGGGAGCTGCTGTTAACTGCAAGTGTATCACATTTTCCCCCGAACAATGTTTCCACCAAAATGTCTGGAGGCGTTTCGTGAAGTAAGATGGCACACATTTATAGAATGGAATGATATTGGTGTATGTTACCATCAGTAGGTGTGAACCAAACAACATAATTAAATATGCAACATATTGAATTTTCTCATTGTGTTACTGTGAAATCAGTTCTGAGGACACATAATGCTAGCAAAAATAACAACAAAACATAACTAACTGATGAGAATGCATCTCGCAAGGGCTGTGGTGGCAATGATCACTGTCACAAAACAAGAAAAGTTAGTAAATCTTCATATTACGTAATTAACACAATTTGAACACACCTATCATTACTGCAGACATACATGGTCTGACATGGTGTTCTAATTTCCCACATTTCCTTGTTTGTGGAATGCAGAGATGGCAACAACATCATTTCTGCAACTGTGATCACAACAGAGGGCAAATTAACAGATTATTTTTTGACAGATGACAGTTGCAAAATTGCGAGTACAATGTTCATCTTTTATCTCCATATGTGACAAGCGTCTCTAATTGTTAAAATTTCACGAAATGATCCATGCACTTCCATTGCACATTCATTTGATATTGATGCTTGTAAAGAAACTCCTGCATGTTACCTTAAAGTATTAATGTCTCATGGTTATAACACAGATAACATGATTGTTTCCTCTAAATTTGTATGTTTTCACACACAGACACAGCACTCCCCCTAAAATATCTGTGAGAATTCCTCCACAAAGACTGAGAACTGAGGCTTTTTAAATCCCAAAAGGCCGTGTCATAATCCAATAAAATTCAGGAGCCTAATTGGATTTTTTTAAAGGCCCAGAATAGTAGCAGACTATTAAATACTGGCTCTGTCAAACTCAGTAATGGAAAAGGGGTCAAGTAGAAAAGTCATCAACGAAACACACGCCGATACTGTGGCCTCGGAAGTAATTTCTCACATATCATTGGCTTCTTGCCAAGATGTGGTGACGTGAAACCCAGGAAGAGACAAGGTAAGCAGCTGCCATCCCCTCGCTCTCCTGCAGCAAGTATGAGAACGAGGTTCAACATCCAGTAGACAGTGAGGATTGTACCACAGATGGGAGAAACCGATTAAAGCCTGCTTATACGTGACACAAAATGACATGCAAGCATCTACATCAACCAATTCCACTTCAGCATGCTGAGAGTGAGTGTTCAGACACAGAGCAGCTTCAAGCGCTCTCTGTCCCATCATCATTCCACATCAGACCAAATCCGACCAGAGCCAGATGCAGCGGCTCGCTTCGGTCCATGTCCTTGAAATAACTGGCATCTGAGGAGGAGGTAAAGAGAAAAGACAGGAATGAGACCGACAAAGTACACCGATTTGCCACGCTGTCCTTTTAAAAATGCAAATCACGCAAAGCCTGGTTGAATTTATTGTAGCCCACAGACATTGGCTAAAGGGGCCGATGTTTAAAAATAACACCTTGCAAGTCGTGACCCAAATTTGCCTCAAAAATAACTCCCTGGAAGACCAGATACTGACGGTGGAACGTGGGAGTTAGAAACCAAATCTCATTTCCATTTCAGTCACACACGCTGATGCCGCCAGCATTATTTATTGATATCGTTTGGGAACAAGAAAAACACACAAATGAGGAAGAGTTGTGGAATATCAGATGTTTGTTAATTAGCTCATTGTGCGCTCTGATTCAAAGGGATATTATTAAAGCAATTTCTATGAGAGATGAGAAGCTTTCTTATCTTTTTAAAGGAGTGCAATCAAAGACTGTCATGAATTACAATTGATACGACTCAAATACTTGCACTATCATGTCAACTCGTTTTGAAGTGGGAGATAGTGGGCTGCTCAAAGGACTTTTGTGTGATTCTTAGATCACATGCACATTTTATTTTGTGGAGTTTCTAGCTAGACCTTTCATTCCCTGAGCTTTTACTATCAAGCTGTTGCCATGACAGCTGACTTACTGGGGGCATTCGCTCTTAATTAGAGGCTGAACCTGGTCCAGAGCCACTGTCTTATTCTCCTTATGCATATTTCAGACACATCAATGGAGGCAGGAGCTCTGGGCACCCAGTGATTACCTCACCGCCATTTCTTTTAATTGCACCTAATGCCATTTCCCACTAATGGTTGTCATACATGAAGAAAGCTGAAATCAAAGGTGTTTATGAGCGGGGGGGGGGGGGCGATTCATTTCCTCCCTTTTTTCTCTTGATAAATACTTCCCTGTGAGAAAATCCTGACAGGTGAGGAACTGGAGGTCCATGGCGTCATCATGCTTCCACGCACACACTAATGAACGCAGGGCCAGATCCGTTTCCCGATCCGTCCTCCTAATGAAAAGAGCTCGCAGCGCTGCCTTGTAAGCCAAGTTAAGTTTCGGGGTCTAATCACACACACATGCCACCCCTGTGGCTTGCAGATTAGATTCGCCAATAAATAATTCAATAATCTCTATCTACAAAAATGCCTCCTAAACAGGCCGCTGTATAGTTTGGTCTGATATGATATTTGCATTTTAAGTGCTGGCAGTATTTCAGAGGGTGGGAGGGTGGAGGAGGGTCTGGCAGAGGCCTCGGCAAGATAAAGAGATGCTTCAGAGGGAATGCGTCGAGCCAAAATTCAGTCGAAGATTGCACTTCACTTCTGTGATCATGCAGTTTTGGGATCATTCAGAATTGGGAGCATGCATAATATGATGTGTGTTTTAAACTACTCATTCTAGGCTGCTGGATGTCAAACTGAATTTTTCCATACTCATTCTGACAAAACGCCAAACAGTTCAAAGCCAGTGTGCATCTTATTCCCTCTGTTTGGTACAATGTTTTGATACCTCCTTTGACAAAAAGACAACCATGTCAACAACTTACACAAGTAAGACATTTTTTCCGTGCAGGTGAACACGTGTCACAGTGGCTTCTGAGATAGGATGGATGACCTACATACTACATTTCTCTGTGTTTACATGCACATTAATATTCTGATGTACTCAAGTATCCTGTGTAGTAGTAGTGTGTAAATGTCAATGCAAATTGTTTACAATAGCTGGTATAAGGTCATATTTTGATTAGAAATTATGATTGAGATACAGGCTTAACCTGTTTATCCAGAATATGACCTTAACTGGGTTATGAGCTAGTATCTAGAATACATGTGTGTACTGTAAATGCACTCGCTGAATGCCCATTCCTTTTGTCTTTGCCAGCGGATTCTGGGAGGCCTATAGGGCATTTCAAACAACTTTTTTGACCCGTGTTTTTACGCTGTGGGACCTCTGTTACTGCTTCACTCCCTGTTTTCACTCTTTTGCTCACGTTTTCAATCCCTAACCCTCTCTCGCTTGCCTTTCTCTCTCTCCAATAGTGTTCTACCTATCAAACTGTACCAACCTCCCCATGCTCAGTTTACACTCCGCTGAGCCCATGTCATCATTCCTACATATCTTGCCAGGTAGAATTGGCCTCCTTTTCTCCTTCCTGTTGTTCAACTGCTAAAAATAAAGCTCCCTTTTGCGGAGCTGCCATGAGGCTCCAGTCTGGTCCTCTGCAGGGCTTAAAACTTCACTTCCTGACAAACAGACTGTATTTCCAAGTGTCAGAGGCAAGCTTGGTTGTTGTTGTTTGATCATTCAAGTACGGACCTACAAATATGAGTGGAACACTATTTTAATTTCAGTGATGTAGTGGAAAATAAAAATGTGGATTACCAATAAACTCCCATTGGTGATCAGCATAAGGCAACCAATATGTATATACAAACAAACAAACAAACAAACAAACAAACAGAATCAATTTAGGTTTTATTTTCTTGCAAAGACAGAATTTTTGTGTAACTTCCATCAGACACATACTATGAATCTACATCATGAATATTTATATCAACTTAAAAAAGGGGTAAACTGAGTTTAGATGTGTTTACCCTCTACTAAATGTCTGCCTATATGATGTAGTAAATATTAAGTTGGGCCATTCTTGTGTAACTTGCGTCAGTATGATATTGCTTATCATATCATAAAGATTTATGTCATCTTAAAAAGATGAGCTCTAGTTCACAAATCAAAAAGTGAATAAGCTGAGATAGGTGTGTTTTACTTTGCAGTGCAAATGCATGCAAAGTCAATGGATGGAAGATGGACGCAACTTCGCTCTAGGCAGTGTAAACTGAATTTCAACTTGAGCGAAAAATCCGCCGAACACAGTAAAACAAAAGTCAATCAGCTTCAAACAGGATCCTATCCATTTACCTTTTCTTTTTAAAATGGATGACAAACTCATTGTAGCAGTATGCAATTTCTCTGAGCTCCTTGAGATAATGTCATTTAAAAAAAGATATCAACAAAGATGCTGTGACTATACAGCCCTAGTTGCTTTCTGTTTTGTTAGATGGTGTCATCAAATGTGTTTGCATGTCATCATGCCAATTTCTCTTGTGCCCCAGACAAGATATTGTCTATCTTTGACTTTCGGCTACCTCCACCCCTTCTTGTAAGTCTATCTAACACTCCTTTCTTATGTGAAAATCTAGCAGAACATGTTTCAAGTCACTCATCCCCAGGGAGACTCTTTGTTAGCTCTTGTGGAAAGTAGTTCATAAGATACATAAGATTATTACTGTGAGTGAAAACTCTGTAGGCCATGGTTTTAAGTCTCCTCTTTAATCCACAGTACATGTACTGTAAATGAGTCACTCATTTTACACTATGACAGCAACTTTGTTGAACTTCTTAAGACTTTCTCTATCTCACAGGCACAATTATAGCTCAGAGGGTGCTGAGTGGAATGGAACTGACAACAAAGGAACAGAGATCTATCCACACTTGAAAGCTTAAAAGCTAAAAACAGAATAGAGAGCAAACAGGGATATTTTTTGCCCGAAATTTATAAAGTAATTCACTTGGACATAAATGCATCTGGTTCTTTGATCTCACCATACAAAGCACTTTGGGAAAAGAAAGACAGATATTTAGACAGGCATAGCTGCCTAGATTGCCTCTACATTGTCCAAAAGAAGTTGTGTTAATCGTCATCCAACATGGATGAACAAGACAAGTTTGAATGGGTTTGACTGCTTAATGGCATTGTGTGATTGTTTAATGACACGGAAGGGAGGACCTGTTGAGCAAAACGATGCTTTGTGGGTCTGAAGCATTTTAAATAATGTATTGATGCAATAAGTTGCAGGGCAGATGGTTTTCTTTCTGCACAGGCTTGCCTTGTTTAAGCCGCGCCTACTGAATGGAAAAAAGTGCTGAATGATACAGGGACATGGCTGGATTAGTCAATTGAATTAAAAAGGTCATAATGCTTAGTCAGTGGAAGTTTGACTACAGGAGGAATAGCTGATGAACTGTACCCATGTTGGCATGTTGCTGACATTAGAAAAGACATGCCTTAGAGCACTTTGCCTTCTCAGCACGTCCCTTACAGATTAGTAATGACCTTTTTTATACCCTATTTTAATGACCAAGTTTATTCCATTCCACATGGAAATAAATGATTAAATCTATTACTTTGATGGTAGAAATTCGGAACTGGAAGTGGAGTTTAGAAGAATTTAAAATCATCCCAAGGCAAAAACTGTGGTTCTAAATAATTAAAGTAATCCGCAATTTTTTCATATAAATAAATGTTAATTCTGCTACTTGCTCTATCGCCAATTGATATCATACAGTAGTGATGCAACCTATACGCAGTTCATGAAAGCTTTTACATTTGCTATTCTAAACATCCGGTACCTGCTGTTGCAATCCTCTGCTGCATAGAAAGTGGTGCGTTTCATGGTTACAGAAGCAGCAATGGCGGTTTCTTAGGAGAAAAAAGCAGAAGACCTGGGTAGTTAGCATGAGCAGCGTTTGCCACCATGGCTGAACAGACAAAGAAAAGACTGGTACCAACAGAAACCAACAGAAACTCAAACTTAACAGAAAAGCCAAGGAAAAAGAAATAGATTAATTGTTCAGAGGAAGGCAAGCCTGCTAAAAAGGAAAACGACTGCCCAACTTCTGAAAGACAACTGGCAGTTTTTTGGTAGTCAAACATAGGCCTTAATGTCTAACAGCTAATTCAAATAACGTCAAACTTGTCTATCTAGGTCAATTTCATAAGTTTAATGATAGTTTGGTTAGCAGAATAAAAGTACTAGCGTAGGTCTAGTGCCAACGCTACTGTAAGAAGTTACTGTCTTTTGTCGATATAACGTTGAGTCTTTGCTTGCGGCTATCAATTGTAATAGATACACAGTAATAATGTAACTAGTTACCATGTCAATTTATAAAACATAATATATATTTATATAATGTAGATGTTACTGTTGTATTGTAGACATGGCTGCTCCTCAGTCAATCAAACAATCAATCTTTGAGTATGATTCTTTGGAAATCGGAAGCCTATTAATCTTGCAAATGTCTTGTTAAGGTTACTCAGGGACCAACAGTATCATACTGTGTTTGTAGGAAACCTCCAGATATGTTTGGGCATGAATGCAACCCTTCTTCCTCTGCAGCTACTCTTACAAGAAACAGTAGTGATTCTATCCCACTTTGTGGACCCTATCATTACAGAGGCAGCATGTGAAGATGAAGGTCTGTGAGCAGGTGTCTCTCCACTCTGAAGTGCAGCATTTGGAGCCTTTTTGCAGCATCAAAACCACTCACCATAATACCTTTGAAATGTTAAGCTTTCAGGGAGCTTGCTGTCCAGTCAGGTCTATCATTTTGGAAATTGTTTCTAATTTTCACTCAGGAGACCAAAGACTTTGATTTTTGGGTGAAAATCTACTCAACCCAACTGTCACAGCAGTGCATGTGGTTTCTCACCTTGATCACTGTCAGGTTCACCTGTGAGAGAGGAGAGAGCACATCCTCGTTTCTTCACAGATGGGATGGGACAGATGGAGATTTTAACAGGACAGGCGATGTCCTTGGGCACTGGAGAATTTTAGACTTCTGGATAAAAAGTGGGATAATTGCCCAATGTTGAATATTACGTGAGTGACTAATACTACCAGGTTAGACAGACTGTCCTATACTATATTGAATTTTAGTAGTTTCAACCCACAATAGTTTTCTTGATTCTCAATTTCACATCTTTTAGAAGCCAGTGTATTTATGAATTGCATTATGACTTTGTGCTTGTGAGTTGCCAGATGAGATATAAGAGAAATTAAGTAAAATGCAAGTCCTCAGAGCTCTCAAAAATCTGTGAATGACTTTTAAAGCACATTACTTCATCTCTCAGTGGCCTTTCCAATACTCATAGCACTACAAATTCTCTGGGATTTGGATCATATTGTTATAATGTTCAAAAGTATATATTTTTAGGCATCCTGGTGGCTCAGTTGTGCATACCATCTAACTGTGATGTCCTATGTTCAAATCCAGACTGGGACTTTCCTGGGACTTAAATGTCACCCCCCTCTCTCTTTCGCACCTGTAAACTAAAGCAGAAATCTCATAAAATATTCTTCTGATGAAGACAGTGATGACTGCTGCTGGCTCTTTCTGGCTCTTTTTTCCGACTGCCCTGTCTGTCACACAGTTAATTTCACAGGGGTTAGAGCATCACCTAAAAAAAGAAGAAATAATGCATCATATTATTTGGCTTGACAATTACATTTTTAGTAGGTCACAACAATGAATAAGCCAAACCGAGTTGCATTACATGTTACATTGTAAGCTGACGTTCCTATCCAGAACAATTTATGAGGTAGCAGGTAGGGGTTCAGTGTCTTGCTCAAGGACACATGGACAGCACACATTGCTACGGATGGACATGCATTGGGGTATTCCAGGGATTGAACCTGCCCTAGATCTATAGAAAAATGTATAAAAAAAGCTCCTATGAGAATACAATGCTGTAGAATTTACATTGTATTCTCATCCCTGTGCTCATTCTCTCATTCTGTGCTTTCCAGTAGTACAGATAAGTCATTCATGTGTCATTGAAGTGATTGCTGCATCAAAGCATTGACTTTGGCTGCTTAATCTTAACTGGGCAGCAAGGTCAAGTGCTAACCCCTAAGAGCATGCTTCTTCAACTCTCCACCTCCTATCTCTCTTCACTCAAGAGGTGATTACCGTCATCGTTTTCGTTTTCCAAGGAGAGAACTTTTCCTGTGCACCTCTTACCCTGGGCCTCCTCCAACTCCGGCTGTGGCTTAGCTGATATAATGGGACCTCTGAATGACCGCGGCACAGCCAAATCAAATCCATTCGCTATTGCCGGAGCAGTAAAAGGAAACATGACTGGGGGAAAATGGTGACTGCAATATTCTGTTTCGGTGGTTGAACATTTTCTTACTTCATTCCAAACCTGTAATTGACATGTAAGGACGTGCAGTGAGTGCATCTATGAACCAGAAAGGCAAGCTTTCACCAGCATTTCAACAGCTTTTATACATATAATGTAGTGACTTTGTTAGTAATATTAGTATTATTATATTACTATATGCTATATTATTACTATAGTGGCAATTTCATTTCTGTCTCTCTCTCTCTTTCCTGTCTCTCTCTCTTGCTTTTGTATTGATCTCCTGCAGATACCCTGTACTCAGTAGCCCCTCCCCAACTGGTGCTACCCTGCTACAAGGCACTCACCATCCTACCATTGTATGTGTGGATTCAAAGCCACAATAAAGCAGCATTGATTTTTTACCCTCTTGATTTTAAAGGACAAAGGAAGGGGAGTCCGCTGAGCTGAGAGAGGAGGCGGGCTTGCCCTGCAGTATCTGCCTTAATGGAAATGCAGAGAATAGCCGTCCGCTATGCTGGCAGGTGTCACTCACAGAGACCTATTGTGTTTGTCTTTCCAGGGACACATGGAGACCATTTTGTGGAGAAGTCAAACTTTGTTGTAATTAGTTTCTGTTAGGAGGTGGGCTAACAAGCTTAGGGACACATTTTGTTTATGCGCTCCTCTGGCTAATTTCTCAGCTGGAGTGTTGTTTACTTAGTGCAGACAATTACAAAACACATTAGTGTACCCATTGGCCAATGTCATCAGGGACAAACATTATACAACATTTAAGGTTTATAAACTGTCCATTGCTGATATTAAATTAGTAATAACTCTTGTGTAAGCTGTGGTCTGATTGTGGATTGTTCATTAGTGATTGCTGCTGTGGGTTGGGATTCTATACAATATGCATAGAAACTTTTTATTAGTAGTGTGACATTTTAGTCTTGTCAAAATAAAACATGTATATGATAAATAGTCAATGGTTGTCCACTTCAGTTCAAGCAGATTGTACCCGAAGGGTTTTCATACTAAAAGTAGCTTTAAAGAACAAAAACAATCTTTCAAGCTGTACAAATGTATTATATACCGTAATAATGACTATTGTGTGTGTAAAATGTCTACAATTAATGTTGAAACAAAAAACACCCACACAGCAGAATGCCTCTGTGTGTACCTGCTCACATTTTAAGTGGGCAGGGACGGCAACACCGCAGCCACATGACATGACTGTGGTGAGGTGAACAATAAATCACAGCAGTTCATCGCCACTCTCTATTACCCAATGTGTCAAACCAAAAAAATGGATCCCACAGGTGTAGTTAGTGTAATTAGTCTGCTCAAACCAACTGCAGGAAGTGCTCTTGCCAGTGGGGGGTAAGAGAGACTGAAAGGAGAAAAGAGAGAGAGAGAGAGAGAGAGAGAGAGAGAGAGAGCGAGAGAGAGAGCGAGAGAGAGAGAGAGAAAAGTGATTAGTCTAAAGAAAAAGTGTCACCATTTATAGAAGTGAAACATCAAGGCTAACCTGAATCAGCCGCTGCTCACATCCTCTCTGACACAACCCAAGGACAGCCACATCATTGAAATTGGCCCAGGAGTGTTAAGGTTCATTGAATGAATTCTCATACCTCTGTCAACGAACTGATTACAGGCACCCGAAGGATAATTCTCTGTACTGCAAGTGCGGCATGCAGGGGGGAGGAGCACCCTGTGACCTTTGATGTACAATAAGGGGGTCTCAATTAGCCGCATATCAGCGGAAGCAGGCTCGTCTTGCAGTCCCAGTGGACAAGCACTTTAATTACATCCAAGGAAGGTAAATGTGCGTCTTTATGTTTGCGTTAGCTTATACCTCCTCCTCTATCTCTGTGTACACACTACATTCTTCCTGGGGGAGCTTGGCAAGCGAAGCCCTGGCTGCACCCATATCAGACCACTTTTAATCCCTGCGTTTAATTACGATAAAGATTCAGTCACCGTTATGTGCTTTTGGTTAATTGTTCAGGAGGAGGAGACGGCTGCCGTTGAAAGTCACTTGCTTTGATAAATCTTGGCGGAGCGCGGGAGGTGCTCGACATTGGGGAAAAGCTGCAAAGCAAAAGAAAAAAAAAAGTAGTCCAAATCTGAAAAACATTGTAGTGGTTTAAATGAAACTGACTGTCATTTGGAAACTTGCAAGATAATATTGTTAAAAATTTCACCTGTAAAGGAAAAGGATGCTTCCTTTTAAAGATATAAAATAGCAATTTATTTGACTTTTTTTTTCCTCAACGATTTTGAATAGGCCTATATTCTTTCTTGAAAAGTTTGACTTGTGCATAAAAGTGCATATTTTGAGTCGAGTAACTCAAAATACAGGTGCATTTTAGTCCAGTACATATCATATTCTGCAGATGTAAACAAACTTTTTACAACTTAAAAATATATGTGTGTACTTTTGTTTGTGTTTTGTGGTCACATCCTGTCATCATTTTATATGAATGTCACACAACAAATTTGGAGAAACGTCTTCAGTCCAATAAATCATTTCATATCAGCGTACTGAGAGCTTCATCTGGTGGTGGGTGCTGAGACTGGACCACGTTTAGTGGGCATGCTGTTGCCTCTGGAGCCCATCACACTACCCAGCTCCACACACTCACACACTTCCCTGAATGAACAGGCGCAAAGATTTAAGAGGGTCACCTTGGCTTGGGTGCTGTCACCTCTCTGCCGGCCTGCCTGTCTGTCTTTCTTCTGAAGCAGTAGTGCTTAGAGTATGAGTAATCGTGTGTGTGTGTGTGTGTGTGTGTGTGTGATGAACAATGCCACACACACACACACACACACTCACACAACCTCTTCCACAGTAGCAGACGCGCTACCACTTCAAAGAACAACTGCTACATCTCCATCAATACGCAATTACCTCAGACCGGTCGAAAATTTATCTCCAGGTTTGCCTTTACAAGAGAATCATTTGCAAATTCAATTGAGTGAAACAAAAGGTTAATAGGTGTGCGGGAGCCGTAGAACATAAAGAGTTTGCAGAGGAACTTGGTGTAAATTGATCCTCATGCGAGAGAGGGTTAACCAAATATCTTGTAATTTTCTTCTGCGACTCAATGCTTGTCACTCCAAATCTGTATCAATACATCAGCTAAGCAGATGGCAGGGCGACGACACTGTGAGGATAACTGACAGAGGGAAGAGCTGTTAACACGGAGACAGATAGTGCCGAAATACACACAATACGATTCGACAAGGTGAATTATCAAACAGATCCGTCCCAGCTGTAAAACATGCAGCTACCTGCCACATGCTGACGGACAACCAGTGGGACAGCGAGCCAAGTTAACAATATAATATGTTCCTATGTGGTTGTACCCCTGTGCTTGATTGATTGTTTGACTCGACTGAAATGTTTTGGTAGTTTTATGCTCTGGCAATGTAAGAATGACCTTGCCTCAATAAATCTTCCTGAATTGAGCTGCAGAGAGAGGTCAGACTGTGAGCACTACGTCTACATACACTGTGTCCGTGTCTACCCAAGTGAACAATCTTTGCACCTGTTTACACATTATAGTGACATGCCAAATTTCTTGTCCTTTCACTGTACTTGGTGAATAAAAAGACATGTTTTTATGCTTTAAATTCATACAGTTTACACTCATTCA
Organism: Centroberyx affinis; assembly: GCF_046629955.1. Classification (NCBI taxonomy): domain Eukaryota; kingdom Metazoa; phylum Chordata; class Actinopteri; order Beryciformes; family Berycidae; genus Centroberyx; species Centroberyx affinis. The sequence goes on along the minus strand of NW_027278746.1, from coordinate 106,244 downwards.
CACCAGTTCAGGAATGAAACCGGTGTACACTACCAGTCAAACTTTTGGACACACCTGATTGAATGTACTATGTGTTTTTAAAGCCATTTTGATTTAAAGGCTTATGCTTAAATGCTTGAAAGGCAAAGGGTGGCTACTTCTCTTAACACTTTTTTGGTCACTGCATAATTCTATTTGTGTTATTTCATACTATTATTACTATTATTCTAAAATGTGGAAAATAGTAAAAAAATAAAGCAAAATGTGTTGTGTCCAAACTTTTGACTGGTATACTTCCGTTCTCACAATGCTTACGTGATGGAGGAGCCGATAAAGCTGGCGAGGCATCATTTCCAAATGCTTATGGATCACCTACTGTCAGAGCGGAAGACCTCTAGTGTGTTCTGTTCAGCCCACTCATTTAGCATCCCAGCACCTTTTCGTCTAAAAATACTTGACATTTTCTAGCGCGTAAAGCAAACTCGCAAAACAAAAACAGCATTTCCAGGGTGGAGCCTGCGTCTTTCCGCTGGGGCGGGGTAATCCCTGGACATCTGTTGGTGAGACGTCCGAAGAGATGGGCCTGTGGAGAAGAAGGTATGGCCGTTTATTTTTGGTCAGTGACTTTGCTCGAGATGATGACAGGCAAACGTCCTGCGTAGAACACCGGGAGCTAGTGGGGCCAATGGCAGAGAAAGCAATTTCAGAGAACAAGAAGACCCTGCAGGCATGGCACCTTTCATAGTATTGTTTCATAACGCCGAGGCCGTGCCTTGTAGATATGCGAGTCCAGGAAAGGGACTTTTTCTTAGACATCTGAAGATGGCTGAATGTGAGTCTCTGTCTCTCTCTCTCTCTCTCTCTCTCTCTCTCACACACACACACACACACACACACGCAGAGAGAGGGAAGGGTGAGGAAAGGGAGCTGTTCTTTGTACACACCATGGCGTTCCTTCACATGTTGTGACACTGGGCTCCGTTCGCATGACAGGTAATGTGACAGAAACCAAAACTTCCAGCCCAGACAGCAGGGCAGGAAATCTTCTGTTTACACTTTAGTCACAGTTCCGCTTAGTGTAAACCCTGGCGTTGGGCTCTAATTATGTGTTACATTGTCTCACATGAGTACCTCAGACTGGGCTCTGGTGAATTTCAGAGTTCATCTTTTTCACCTCTGATGAGATGCAGGTCTTCCTAGTTTGCAGATACATATACGAACAAAACACGGGGTTTGAGGGTAATGGGAGGACTTGTAATGACACTGCAGTAATCGGTCATTGTAATATGTTGCACTTATTGTAAAAACACAGTAATCAGGTGACAGATGCTTTCAAAAAGGTGATTACTTTGTGTATTATGTTTGAGTGGAAAAAGGCATCAGATGTTATTGATTTTGACTTTTCCAGCAGATGACATTCGTAATTACAACTGTCATCAGATAATCTGTAGCAGATCACATTTTGATAGTAATCATCCCAACCCTGACACTAACCCTGTCTACATTCTTCAGCAGCCTATTCATGGGGGTTTGCCATTACTTACTTACTCCATTACCATGGAGCATAGCCAATTGTTTGAAGCTATGCTGTAAACACAACAGTCACCTCACAAGAAAGAACACAAGCGGGTTTTTTTGCATTCTTACTTGTTGTGCATTGAATCTAATCGATGCATTAAGGTGATGGGAAACACACTATTCCCTATCTTTCTATCTTGTTGTGTAATAACTCTCGTGCCACTTGTGCAAAAACATTTTTAATTTGTTCATTTTTAGACCCCTATGAAAACAAAGGGGGGGATTGTCATTAAGCCATATAATGTATAAATGCTTCTATTCATGAGACGCACGCATCAGGAACATGAGGCCTAAGTAAAACACTATCGATAGAATAATACTGTGGTATATGTTGTAAATTCCATCCAACATGATTCTCAGTTGTGTGCAAATGTAACTTGAGCTAAACATGGTGGGCTAGTCTGCGGTCTTTGCTGTAATTTACCTTCTCTGGTGTTCATACCAGTTAAGAACACATGAAGTGATATGAGCATCTGTCCAGACTGTGGTTTTTACATTCTCACTTTTAACAAACTGCGCTGCAGTTCTCTTGGAAGAGGACCGAGATCCGCATTTCAGTTGTCTTGTAGTGGTTATTTGGTGTCACCTGAGTTCAAATTGCATTGTGCTCACCTGCACAAACAAACCAAACTAGTAAAAGCTCCAGAGTTTGAATAAACTGCTGCAAACATGGTTTGGTGTGAATGCTGGTCAAATAGCAAAAAAATCTTGAAACATGATCATTTCCCAAAAAATATTTTTGATAGCTGCTGCTGTAAAACCTTACCATCTAAAAATTAAAAGATACACTGAATGTTACAGAGTGTATCGCACTGTATTCCATTACACAGTGCAGGGGAATGAGGTTTATAAATACTGTAGCTATGATGATGCATAAATGTTCCTGATGTGGTATGTGACCAATTTTTTGAGCAAGCGTGGTTGGCTGCACTTTCATTCTTGGATTGATGCTATGTTGAGGCATTAGCCATGTTTCTTAAAATCTCATATACCGCAGATGTGTTGTTCAGTCATCCACAGTTGATGTTCTATCAGGCAGTGAGTCATCTGACATTATGATTTCAACCTCAGACACACATATCATACTGTCCCATTACAACATAATATCTTTTGAATCGTGTGTGTGTGTGTGTGAGTGAGTGTGTGTGTGTGTGTGTGTGTGGTTGTGGAGATAGGAGCGATCATGCATAATTCAACTCATGTCTAAGCATGGGGGCTTAAGGTGAGAATGGAAGTTTACACCAAGTTGTGAGGCGGCAGATGAGATTGCTGAAACTGGCAGGAAATCACAAGGCCTGTTAGGCGAGCGAGAGGTGGCATAAATAAATGGAAATGTTGGCTAAGTGCCCACTGAAGGAGTTAGCCCCACACAGCCGGGCCAGCACTGCCTACCTGCCCAGGTGCCCGCTGCAGCCTTTCTTTCTCTGAATCATGCACCAGGAAAACATCACATGAGTCATACTGACTTGTGGATTTGGCAAGGGTGCCATTGCTTGGCTCCATCACAAAAACAGGTAGGGGTTTTGATGGTGGAAGTGTGAAGACAACTATTCAGTTTCTCTTTCTCTTTTCTGTCGCTCTGTCTCAGCAATGTCAGTAGTCATGTGTTTTTGTTTTCAGAAAGATGCTTCATTCTCCATTCTCTTTTCTTTCTTTCTGTCTTTCTTTCTTTTATCTCTTCTCAGCATGGGCAGAGGTGAGGCTGTTTTGTTTACATTCAGAGGCTTCACTTTCAACTAGGGCAGTAATTGGGCCAGTTACCTTATGGCACCAAACAAGGGAAAAGTCAAGCAGGCCAACACACTCCAGCTAGCAAATTAAGGCGAACGTCCTAATTGGAGTAGACACTCACGTTGGCCTGGTGGGCACACAGATCACACACTGTTACGCTGCACGCCTCTCTCTGATAGGATTCCTGCCCCATCACATTTGTGAGAAGCATCATCGGGGATATGTGGAAGATCAGTGGCTTCCCCCTACAGATAGCCTCCATTTACCCCAGCCAAGAGCCAGTCACGGACCACATTGCCTCTGCTGCTCCCCATTTGCACCACTTATTTAGGGCACTCAAGGACTCTGTTGCCTGGTATCATCCACAGAAGTGAGAAAATGACGCCATTACTGACAGGTTAAGTGTAGCCTTCTTGTGAACCACCGCCATTACAGATCATCATTTATTAAATGGCTGATTTTATAGGCCTTGCCACCGGGAATCAAATAGTCTCAGTAATCATTGAGGGCAAAATGGTGTTCAAGAGGGCCGAGCACAAAAGTGGATTGCATGCTACATGTGTCTCACATGACTGCCCCTCAACTGAATACCCGACTCAGGCAAAATAGAACAGCCTGATTTTAAAAAAGAGAATCCCATGTGTCCCCCATGGAAAGTGGCAGTGAAAAAGAGGGGATTTATCTCCTGGAGAAAGTATTGCCCTATCTCAGTATTGTGACCTTCTAGATCCTTTCCGTCTGATTACCTCTCACAAAGCTCCCTGTTATTTACTTTGTGCCAGTCCCATGTGCCAGTCAAAGTGCGTAGACAAGGAGCTGCTAAGAGCCTGGCGAAGCCCTCCCTTCTTTGGCTCCCTGCCTCTCTCCGGCCGTCCCGCAGCCAGCCTCCGAGGGATGACCGAAGGGGTGTTGGAGACAAGGTGTCCAGGATTTTCAGGCTCTCGACAGAACCGGGGCTTGGGGGACGTAGAGTCCACACTTGTCAACAGAGGTGCCAGGGCATCATCGGCTTGCAGGAGATGCAATATGATAGGCGCCCGACCTAATATTGGGTGGTTTTCCCATAGTGGGTGCTGTTTGGGGAGGATGTCCAGACAGTTACTAATGACCCCTGTCTGCCACCAGCTCTGTCCAGGGAAACCAAAGAATGGTTAGGTCAGATGGCCCATCAAAGGAGGGAGGAAGGAGAGAAAAGAAGAAAAAGAGAGAAAAGAGAAAAAGAAAGCTTAGAGCTGCCCTCCCCCGCAGCACTGAGCATCCTGCATCTTCACACTGTGGGAAAAAAAAAAACTCTGGTAACTGACAACCTGTCTTTCTCTGTTTGTCTCGCCATGAATTATTAATGGGCACACCGGTTCCCTTGAGCCGTGGCACAGGCATGTTCTCCTATTTTAATGGTCCATCTTTCTTCACTGAGTCTTACTTAGTCAAGAGGTAGTGGTGAAAAAAAAATTGGTGGAATTTCCCAAGACGGGACAAATCTTGAGAATGAATGGACAATATCCATGGATTTGATCCCTTTTTACTTTACACTGCTGTGTGTGTGTGTTTGTGTATGAGAGAGAGAGTGAGAGAGAGAGAGAGAGAGAGAGAGAGTATGTGTGTGTCCAGCCCATTAGAGGGGTACTTACAGGACCAGTGGTTTCCATTACGCCCCGGGATCAGCTCTTTCTGTTTTCACTACTGATTTGCTGGGACTGGCTAGCATGCAGTTGTCACTCATTACACTGAAGTCCATCCGCTAGAGCGTGTCTGGCTGGCTCCACACCATCGACTTGTCATTTCTCTCCAACTGGAGGATGAGAAGGAAAGAGACAGAGGAAGAGGGGGAATGGGTGCTAGAGAAGGAGAACGAGCATCCTATTATGAACTGAAATACAGATGTGGCCACATTCCTCCAAACAGGATGACAATGTGCCCAATGTTTAGGCGCTGTAGTTGTTGGAACAAAAGCAGGATCTACATCAGAGAGCTGGAGTGAATTAAATGGCAATGCTGAGTGGATGTGACAGAGCTACCATGGGAGAGAAATAACAACGGAGCATCAGGCACATATCTGATTTAATCAGAAGTGATATGGAAATGATCCCTTTGTTAAGTCTAAGGAACAGAAAGGCAGATGGCAAGAACAGTATGACCAAGTCATCAGTCATGGTCATCATGTGCAGACCAGGCCCCGAGGAGCACACTTAGGCGATAACAATGTACAGTACCGCTCTGGCTCAGCATCTGGGCCTAATGCAAAGGGCAGATGCCATATTATAATAGTAAATTACGCCTTATTCTGTTGTTCAGGCTGTGAGTTAATGAATTAGCTTGGGGTTTGTTGGGGAACATTTTTACGGTGTATTATTTCTTATAGTGCACAGCGATCCTGGGGCACCATCATGTGATGGGTGAAGGCTCTCTCAAATAGTTCATCTTTAATGTTAACCCTGTGGAGTTGCTCACAGCGGCTTCATTCATACTGTCGAGATAACTTCAAGATAACACAAATGATTTTGATCATCATGTGAAAAATTATTATAGGTATTTTTCCTATGGTGTGTACCTGTGCAAACTGCCTTTGTAAGATTGGGTCTTTCAGTTTCATGCAGGTGAAAAGTTAGGATTTGAACCAGTGGTGCAACACAGGTCACTGAGTCAGTCCAACAGGTATCATTAGGTCACCTCATACAATAAGAAATGAGACATGATGTTGCTGCCTCTTCTCATGCTGGCTGTGTATATGTGCTGATCCTTTGCAACAGCCTCTCACCTGCATACACACACACAAGCCATCCACGCACTTGCAGGGTAGAGCTAACCTCCTGGTGATATTACCTGTCTCTCTGCCAATTAGCATCACAAAGTTATTGATTTTTACTATTTTATGGCCTGTAAAGTGAACATGCCTAACATCTTGACAGGCATCAATATGAAATAAGTGTTACAATATGGTTACCTACTATCTAAAAATATGTGGTTTGGATGGGAATCTATCACTGTGTACCCTGCAAGCAGTATTGTGTATTTATATAGTTTCCATTCTAGATTTTGACAGTTGGCAAAATGGTAATAGACTGTAACTGTTTCCTTGCTCTTTAGTGTCTTTGTGTGAGACAAACAGTGTTTCCTTGAGCAAGTCTTTTATGCAATGATCAGAATGCTCAATCTGCAAATGGATTGATTTATCCGTCGAGGTGCACTGTCCCCTCTTTGCAGCATCACCATTTTCCCCACTTGCATCAATCATGCTTATGTCCCATAATGCAATCAAAAGCTTAATGGCGGACACGGCCCAGCGGCACAATGCTGATGCGGGACATTTTTCTTGCTGGCATAAGTGGACACGTAAATAAGTGAGTTAGGGTAATCAGAGAGCCCAGATAGTTGCGGCTCAGGGTGTGCATGTGTGTGTGTGAGTGTGTATGTGTGTGTGTGTGTGTGTTTGTGTGTGTGTGTGTGTGTGTGTGTGTGTGTGTATCTGCCTACAACCTCAAACCCAATATCGATCACATTCGCAGTTGCAAGACATTGTTGGGCAACCTGCCTCCTAGTTTGACAGTTGTCCTTGTCGGCCTAATTCCTCTCTTGCTCCGCTTTGTTTCTCCTTCTCCCGTTTTCCTCACTGGGCTGAAGTCCCCTGGAGGGCCGTTCATGTGGCAGGTGTCCCCGTCGATATGGAAGGCACACAGAGAGACAGAGGTGAAATACAGAGACAGCTGCTTCTGCGGCTCCCTCTCTAATATGCCACCAGTGACCTGTACGCAAACACACTTTCACGCCTAACAAACGCTTTAGCACGTACACACGCGCAAACAAACGTACAGCCACACACACACATATGCCCGAGGTGCCGTCCCATGACAGCGTAGAGGTCAGCTGCGGGCCGCTGTGAGTGGAGGAAAATCCTTGGAGGAGCAGGTGAGCAAACTACGTGGCACACCGGAGGAGGAGGAGAGGTAATCACTATTCAGAACGTAAGGCTCTTTATTATGGGGATACGCCGCAATGATGCAAGCCACTCTTGCGTGAAATTGAAGAACTGACATACTATGTTTTCATCTCCTTTTTTATTTGTCAGCTTTGCACAGTTCAATAACAAGTTTGAGCCAGTCACTCACTCAAGTCGAGTGACGCCGCGTGTTCGTTGTTTTCCCCCTTTTTTACCCTCCTCCCCGCTCAACTTTCTGCTTATCATCGCACTGAATGGAGCAGCTGTATTCCAGCGAAATACTTTTTGAGACAATTGAAAACTTGCATTTTCTGTTTCTGGAAGGTTGGCTCTCTGTGATGGAGGGAGAGAGACCTTCCTTTGACATGCTACAAAAATATGTCCAGGAGAATGGGCGATAAAGGGGTTTTGGGAAGGGACTGTCAGCAAAAATGAATATCAGCACAAGAGGACGCAACACAGTCAACGGTTCAGCGGTTCACCATGTCCGGGCAGTTATTCACCCCGACAACTTTTCAAACACCAACCTGCGTGACTATCTGTGAAATAATGCATTCGTCTGAACCTATAGAATCTGCATGAGGTATGAAGCATGTACTCTAGGCTCGTGACAAAAATGAAGACAATACCATTCATGTCATTCGTCATGTTAAGTGTTTAATTTCATACAATTCAAATTAGGGCCCAGACAGATACAGAATAATTTGGTAATCTTGTGTAACCACACTTCTGAGCCAGAGGCATAACTCGCTCTAGACTAAATTCTTGAATTCTATACACCACACATACTGTGTGATATTTTGTCAAATGTTATTAATTCTCAAGGGTGTCGCGTTCAGCACATGTAAAAAAAAAAATTTGCCATTGTAATTGTGACTAAATCTCCTTTTTTGATTATCTTACTTCTGTATTATCAGAGGAACATGTACCAGTACTGATATATATGGAACTGTGAAATGCCAGTATTGGTTTATGCACCAGCGTATTTACCATTGAACTTATTTCTGCACTGGATACAAACTTTGGAAATAAAAAGGACCTGTCCATGTGGTGAAGGAGTTGAGGAAGGGTTGTACTTCAGTTGCGGATGGCATGAAGCACCACCAATGTGACATGTATGATGACAGTGACTCTAAAAAGCATCAATTCAACAGTCTGCACTGTAGTCAATATGATATATTATACTGGTGAATTGTCTGTTAATATAAAGAGAAAGGGTATATTTAGCAATTGTACTGCTAGTAATTCTAGGTCTGCTCCCTATTTTCCCCCCACTAGCAGTGCTCCTGTTTGCGGGGGCATATTTTCACACCCGATGTGAAATGAGGCAACTATGAAACTGCCATTAAACTTTGGGGCTGCCCTGCCAGATCTACTTTTTCGACCACAGTTAACTGACCATGGTTATTGGACTGTTCCCAATGTGCAGCAGAACCTCCTGTACTGAAGATTCCTGTCTGCAACAGGGCTTTCATGTAACCTCTGCAGTAGCTTTGGCAGAGATGTGCATCGAGGTGTTATTGGTTTGACAGACTCCAGCCTAAAGGATGTGCGTTTGAAGTCTTTCCATCCCGCTGTCCTGCAGCGTTGTCTCCCTGGTAAGTACTGTAATGGGGGATTTGCTGCTGAAGGAAATGGTTCATTTGGAGGAAAAGAACATCTGCCTCTTCTGTTCGAACAGTTTCTGCTTGTTGTGTGCTGTACACTAACTTTCTTTTTTAAATGGTTCACCTCTCTTTTTTTTCCATTTTCTGAACACTGAAACCACTGAGAAGCATGAATCTGCCTTAAGTTGGTTTGATTTGGCTCCATTTTTAGCAGTATACACTTGTAACAGACTCACCTGTTTCTTCTTTCTTCTCACTTCTCTTTTTTCTTTTACTTTCCATCCTTCCTTGACACCACCCATTTCTCTCTCTTCCTCTCTCTTTCTGTCTCTCTCTCTCTCTCTACCTTGGCATATCCCATTAGGCTTGCTGTCCCTGCATTGCACTCTCCACAACACATTTGACCAGCTCTCACAAAGCATTTTCTTTCCCTATCTCAGCCCATTCTTCTTTATCCTGCCCTAAATTCTACCTTCCATTAGAACATGAATCCCTGAGGTGTTAAGACAAGATGTTTTTGATGTTCTTTCATTTTTTTATACACCCCATTTTTTATGACTAACTAGTACAAAATGGGGCATTTTGTTCATAGACAGAGAAACTGTTGATCCGTTTGTGATACAGCAGAGGGAGGATGTGTCTGTAACTTTCTTTATAGTAGGTTTTTCTTTTTTTTCTTCTGTGGGTGGGTATAGGTAATCTGCTTCTTTAATATCCAAGTAGAGGGGAAGGGAGGCAATTGTCCTTGTGATTTCAACCTCAGACACACACACTGTCCCATTACAAGATAATATCTTTTGAATCTGGTGTGTGTGTGTGTGTGTGTGTGTGTGTGTGTGTGTGTGTGTGTGTGTGTGTGTGTGTGTGTGTGTGTGTGTGTGTGTGTGTGTTGGGAGACTTATGTTATACTAAACATGCTAGCTCTGTGGTTGCCATGGTGCTTAGACTTGGTTGTTTACATCACACCTCTTGATTTTGCTATTTTAAGATGATTCATTTTCTATTGCTTTTAATGATTTATTTGATTTCAAAAGCATATTGTGTTGATAGCAATATCAATGGAAAACAGCTGAGTTTAAGAACATCATACCCTAGTGTGCTGGTATTTTGAATGGGAGTCAGATAGAGTGAGAGAGAGAGAGAGAGAGAGAGTCAAAAACACAGATAGAGAGATATAATTAGACAGAATGGAGGAAGAGAGAGTGATAGAGAGAGAAGCAAAGAGGAACACAAACAGACAGAAACAGAGAGGGGGTGGGGGGGGGGGTTGAAGTTCTGCCAACCCACCACAGCAGTGGGTGGGTGAATAGGCACAGACAGGGGTAATAGTGAGAGAGAGAGAGACTGTGGGTAACAATGCATGTCGGTGGAGTGGGAGCTGGAAGCTGGGTGTATGGAATATGAAAAGCCCTAACACTGTTATCGTTGACTGTCTGCGCGTGCGAGATGCGATGTGACAGCTGAGCAGGGCTGTGAGGGCAGAGATGAATTCACAAATGGTAGCCCCGGGGACCAGTGGGTTAGGGGGAAGGAGGTGGGAAGCGGGGGTGGAGGGGGTGAGGGGTTGGGGGGGGTGACAGTGGATGCCGGGGAGGGAGGGAGGGAGGGTCAGAGGTTATCGAGGGCCAGTAGAGGGCAAACTATCCTCCCCTGCAAGATTCTCCCCCCCTGTGTCTCTGTCCTTTGTTTGTGAAGTCCAAATTAGATTTCCTGGTGTGACAACATCAACAGTTCACCAATCATTAGTTCATTTTCTATGATAAGATACAGTTTAGGACAACGCTGAGTCGATACGCCAATAGTCGTTTGAGGCAGGTGACATGCATCAGAAGGAGACGCCCAGAACGCCCTTCAAGAACCGAGGTCGATACCAGTGATCCCTTCAAGTTGATGCTGCTCAGGTTTACAAAAAAATGTGTAAGTGTGCACATCCAACCTGTTTTAAGCCAGGTGTTTAATGTATATCTGCACACTGGATTCAAGGTGAATCCAATGTGTGGATATACACATTGGACAAGTAGTCACCCTTTGCCTTGATGGAAAGGCAAAGGCTTTGGAAAGAAATTCATACATAGGCATCAACTTCACTATTTATATTTGTCTAAGAAACTAATTTCAAGCATTTAAGCATAAGCCTTTAGATCAAAATGCCTTTAAGATAATGAAAAACATAGTGTATTTAATCAGGTGTGTCCAAACTTTTGACTGGTAGTGTAATTTTTCATTCATGGTCAAATAAATTGTACAACTGATTATGCAACTGTTTTCATCTGCCCCCCTGTGGCACAGGTAGTTAGATATTTATGACATCTGGATACACTAATGGAGAATTACTGCCTCTCCTGATTTAAATGCTCCTGACGATAATTGATTCAAAAAGGCATGGCTGAAGTTGCAGTTTATCTAGAGGGAATCCCTTTGACCATGTGTGTAATGATGACAGCATCAAACAACTTGTTCCCTGTGCTTTTCTAACACCATCATGTTATACAATACAATTTATTTCCAGTGCCCTCCAAAATATATAATATACAGCCTGTATTAATACTCACTGTATTATTAAAACTTTTTAGGTCATGGCTGGAAATTTGATTATTGACTAGAGGTAAACTACTAAAATGACAAAATGACAAAGATTGTTTTTCATTCTGGTTCTTCTCCTTCTCCTTCTTATTATTAAAAATTGTGTACCTACATTACAAACACCTGGTATGCTTGTTTATTAACCTTTATTTATCCAGGGAATGTTGACTGAGCATGCATGCTTTTTTATTTAATGTTTTAATGCCCTGCTCAATGGCACAACAACAACAACAACAGTTGTTGAGCAGAGAGCATTTTCCCATTTACACATTTCCCCATTCAAACTGGCAACCTTCTTGTCACCATCCCACTTCTCTAACCTCTAGGCTGCTGCTGCCAGCTATATGGGTCTTTCTTTCCCCTTTGATGAATTTCCTCCTTGTCCTTGGAGGATTGAAGAAGAGCAGCAAAACTGCAGCATTTGATTGTGGTTAAAAATATTTTTTCCCACAGACTGCGAGGACAAAATTAACCAGATACCAGTTCAGTGTGGAGCTGATTCCTGTTGTGCTGCATCTTCCTCCCTGCACAACACAGCACTGCGTCTCTGGACCGGTTTTAAACGCCAGCCTGACACCAGATTGCAAATGACATTATGTATCAATCTATCAACCCATCACTGCTCCAACCACACACACACACACACACACACACACACACACTTCTCACCCTACAAGAACCACCAAGCCATGCTCCAAGCACAGGCAAAATTAATCACAAATGCCACCAAGAGTGAGAGAGTTAGAGAGAGGTAGAGGGAGTGTGTGTGTGTGTGTGTGTGTGTGTGTGTGTGTGTGTGTGTGTGTTGGTGGTGGCGGAGGGGATCTGTTGAGCGAGAGAGAGAAAATCCGAAAAACCATTTAGCATTTTAAATAGCTGCGCCATCTCCAACTCAGCCGAGCCCCATTAATTAAAAGGACATGCCCCGTTGAAGCCCAAATGAAATCTCACTCTTATTCACTGTAGAAGACGTCTCCGAGAATGATCTTTTTTCTTTTTTTTTTCTCCCCCATGGTAAAGCCACGTAATCTAGGCTACAGACTTTATCATAATTGGATGAGGATGATTTATGCCAGGTAGAGAGAAATGATGAGGGGGAAGCCTACATCGCCTTACCGCACCCCCCCCCCCCCTTCCTCTCTCTCTCTCTGTCTCTCTCTCTCACACACACACACACACACACACACACATACACAGACAGATACTCTCTCTCACTCTCTTTCTCAGTCTTTGAGCTTGAAGTGGATGTCACATGTGCGTCCCTCTCACTCATAACCCCCTGCTGCTAACCATCATTTTGATGGCGCTATGAGTTATTTTGATTGACATTTTCAGCTCAAAGGGAGATTTATCGACGCTGTTTTGGCATGTTTGCGTAATTGAAGAGGGTTTAATTTGCACTCTATTTGTCAAGCATGACGCTGAACTCGGAGCCAGTTGTGAAGGGGAAATGTGATGATTGCATGTTTGAAGACCAATGGCTATACTTGCTGATAAAATGCACTAGTGCTGTTCACATGTGGACTACTGAAGGCCACTCAAGATTCCTGTACTATATCAGCACCTACTGTGTGTGTAATGTGTAGCATGTATGTGTGTGTGTGTGTGTGTATATTAGAGGCTTTTTTGTATGCAGTCATGTGGCTGTGAGGCAATGCTCTTATCAATGTCCTTGAATATTTGAATGCAGTAGATGCAATTAAAACTTGTGTTTGTCTGTGTTTCTGCATTTGCATCTATATTTTTGTTCATGTGTTGCTAGTTTGCACTGTTTCCTCTGCTGTTGCTTACTGTTGCATTCTGCTAGGGGCTATCGAATCCACTCCCATTTCAGGTAGCTGCACTCCTTACCCCAGAGACGGCTCCTTGGGGAGGTCCTGTTGTTAGAACAAAACTTTCCACCATGTCTTACTGTTAAAGAGAGAGAGGGAGAAAGAGAGAGAGAGAGAGAGCAGGGCAGCTTTAAAAATACATCTACAAAGGGCTTTTAACATATCCACCGTTGGAGTAACACTGTAGCAGAAGCCCTCATCTTCCTGTTACCTTACAAACAGTGACAGGGGGGTTACTGATGTAGCCTACTGTAGAAAACATCATTAATTCATACCACTTTATGGAATACACTGTAGCACTCGCACTGCTTATTTGGCACAGATACAATCATATAACACAAATTCTCCCACGTCGCAGCACACACATGCGACGTGGGAATATCTACTTTTCCGAACCACTGGGTGGAAAATTTCAGTGTCTTACACCTTAACTTAATTTCCTCTCCTTTTCCATTTTTATATATTTAAGGATGGGGTGGGGGGGGTAAAGTGATGATAACTATGCCATATTCCTCATCCACAGCTTGTTAACCGTTATCGGAGGTGGGATATAATGAAAGAAGAGAAAAGGGAAGGGGGGTGATAATGCTTTCCCACCATGTTTTGGGAGAGGATGCGTAGCTAATGAAATGGACGACACAGGGGACATGCTGCTGATACAGAGGTAATTACCAACTGCTGCCACTGCAGTACCTATACTGCCTTAGTCACATGCTCATAGCCCCGGGCGTGACTTAGGCAATGCTCAGAGCAGCCCCCCCCACCCCCCCAACCCCCTCTCCACTCCTCTCTCTCTGCCTGTCACTGCTTCTCTCTTTCTATCTCCTGTGCACAGGCTTCCATTACATCACCATGCATTTAGAGAGTACTCAAACCCCTCAATAACAATGCAGTCAGTGGGTTTCTTCTCAAAACGATAAACATTGTGGAAAAAATGTTACTTCATGTGGGTCAATATTTCCAACAAAAACACATATTATCATCACATCCTGTAAATGTTACTATTTCATGAGTAAATTGCTCAAGATAGGTAACAGCTTCAATATTTAATAGTCAGTGTTGCTTCCATGCCAGCTATTTTCAAATGGTGGATATCACATTTGTTTCTTCAGTTGTCCTCCACTAATTTCTGAGTCTGACAGTTGGGTTTATGGGTGTGGTGTGCTCATATAAGCCTCAGAATGCTTACACTGAAACACCTTATTTAATGCCTTGAAAATGACCGCATAAGTCAACAAAAACGTTCATAAATCCAATGATGGAATTAGCGGATGAATAAAAAAATAGCTGATGTCCATGTTTTCTTTGCTTCAGTGCTAATGCCCATGACTCTTTCGGCAGACTGATTGCAGCACCTGCAGCAACAACGATCATTACAGTGAAACATGTGGTCCACTTGGGGCTCCTGTTGTCATAAAACTGCCAAACACTCTGAACTGAGTAGTCAGAGATTTGTGTAAACCACGCACATCGAACATTCCAATTCCATCATTTTATACTTATGAAATTTTGACACATGGCTACTACACTAAATACCACAGTAGGACTTTCAGTATGAGTTTGAGCCATATGACACCCTTAAGCTCGTACATCAATCTCAGAAACCAGGGAAACTTCCCCAGTGCCTCTTTGTAGTGCTGTGTAGCGTTTCTATGACAGGTGGGATTTAAAGCAGGGTGCTGTTATAATCTGGGCACAACTCTGCACAGCCTGGTAAATACTGTTGATTCTCAATTTGTCCATCCCATGAGCTGCCTAGCACACACACATCCCACTCATTCTGGTACAATTAGCATACGCTAATAAGGCCATAGGTGGGACGCTATAGAGTAATTAAAGTGTCACCAGACAGAAGGGTTTTGACAGCGCGATACAGCAGTCCATTGATTATGCTAAACTGCAAAGATCTAAAGAGGGGAATTGAATGCATGTAAGCAGAAAAATACAGTTGTAAAATTGCAGATGTTTTAGAGATCCTGCACTGGAATGATTGCATCGTAGAGTGAAAATTATGAGGTGTTTGGACAAGATTCGTGATAGCGCGTTCATGATAGTCGGTGGGTCAACCCCTTTTACTGTTCCAAACCCACCAGACGGCCCATTAAGTGAAGAAACATTGTTTAACAACAGACGATTATGCACAGAACCTAGCACTGTGAGTGGAATTGTAACACCTGCAGAGACCCTTAAAGCTAATTTGAGGCAAATCCTTTGAGTGAGACATTAACTCAGCACAAATGATATGAAAAACTCAATTAACATTTAACCAAGTGGTAAAATAGAACAATACAAACAAGTGCACCTCCGGGCCCAGTGAAAATAAGCCCTCATTAGCCAGATGGAAATTATTAAAATAAGATAATAAGAAGGCCTCCCCCAGTGCAAGGCTGTGTGGGGTGGAAAAGTTAAAGATATTGCTTTTATTTACCAAAGATGAATATTAACAGAGTATATTTACCAGGGGGAAATAAAAAATCGAATAAAATACTGCTGAAGTCAGAAATAAAGTCAAATTGAAAAACCTACACAAGCTGGAAATTCGTTGCCATTTCACTGACCAAATTCTACCTCTTAATCCTATTTCTCATGGTCGCTTTAATATGATGACAACACTTATTCCACTCGACTAAACAATGTTTATGTCCTCTGTTATTTCAGTCACTGCTATGTAGTAGATAGCACTATTGATCTCACCGGCGGTGGTCTTTAACCTGCAAAACGGCTTGCCTATCTTGTCCCTGCATCAAAATGGAATTAAAACATTGGGAGCAGAGGTTGGGATGGCAGGGGGAAGTATTGCTCCCAGAGTGCTGATGGTCCCAACCTTCCCCCCTCTCACGTATGATCCCCTAATAAAGTGTAAAGGCTGCTTAGTGGACTGCTGCCATCCTTGTTCTGTACCGTAGTTGTCTCTGAGCAACTGTCTACTCTCATTCCTCCAGTCTCTTCAACCACTTGGCCTGACACTTACCTGACCCCACTGAAGAAAAAAGAATCGGTATGGGATTAGCCCTTCATCATCATAATCTCCAAATCCTAATCTCTATATATATTTGAAAAGCATATTTTTTTCCCATTCTTTGATGTATTTGTCTTCTCCACACCAGACAGGCTGTTGATATACGGTTACGCTGCAGCTTATGACTTTGTCCGGACTCCTTGTAAAACACAATAAAGAAAACAATAAATCTGCTATTAGCATATTCTCCTGCGCCGTGATGCGCTTGCATCATCTCTGTTTTACAGGTTGCAGGCCTTGAATATGGTGCCATAAAGTGGAGAGAGCTGCTGTGATGCTATTAGATCCACATGCTAGGCTGTACAATATACCAATATGATTTATGGAACACCAGCTTCACCCCTCCAATTCCCATCCATATCCGCTGCTATAATTACACTCAACAGCATTTTTCTTGTACTTGCTGCATGGATTGATGTGCATAATTTATTTACTTGACGACAGATTTTAAATAGGAAGCATCAAACCACGGAGTAACCTTGGCGCTGCATCCAAGTGCAGTTGCAACACTGTCACTTTGAATAAAACAAAGTGGGAATATGCAAATTTGGTTCCTTTTCATAAACCTTGACGAGGGCCACAGTTTAGCAGGCTACGACTTCCCCCTTTGTTTCTTATCGTTAACATCTCCTATTAATATGGGAATGCAATGTGCGGCCATCAAATTCCTCGCTGTTATCGCACTTTTAATATTAAAGTTTATTGGCTGTATGTCGAGTGTCATACATGAGGTGAGGCATAACTAGACAGAGAGCCATTAGAGGAGGATTCAGTGTCAGTGCAGTTGATGCTGGATGTATTGACGTGTCAGGCCTTTAGCTGAAGCTTTTATCCAGGTTGACACCATAAGAGAGCAGGTAGGTGTGTTGCTTAAGAACCCGTCAACAGGCTGCTGATGAACGCACATTTGTTGTTGTGGGGATCGAACGTGTGGCTATATAGTTCAGTCTCTCTATGAACTAGGTCACCCTGTCACCCACATTATAATGGGACTTCCTTGTAATTCTTCCCTAGTCAACACTGAGCGTATATGGGATATGAGGCTCTGACATCAACACACCTCCTCTTGCTCAGTATTCCTTCGATATTTTTCACTAGTTAATGTATGAATTGTTGCTTTTTGTTGCCAGAGGGAGAAGCCTTGCCCCCCACATCTAGGAATACAAGCCAGAGAATATAAAATTAATATTTCATAGTGCTCCAACGCCCGTCAGACAAATTTATGTGGACATCCCGTCAATAAATGGTTGAAAGATTGATGGAATATGATGTCCCCGGGTAGAGCATGAACCAGCTGGTGGGGGAGTTGATACAAGAGCTATTTTTGGAAGATTCCTAGCTTTCCTTTAATCTAGGGGGGCAGCCAACTGATGCGTTGGTGCATGCATCAGTGTGGCCACAGAAAATGGAAAGCAAAAGGGCATGATGTCACAGGAATCTCCCCTCTTTATCACAGCCTGTATAAAATCACTGCTCATTTGTGTCTAACGGACATTGCATCGTCAATGAAAACATTAAGTATTTGTCTAAATTGAATTTCTCAGTCATATTCACATGGGGAAAACACCAACATATGTGCGTGAAAAACATTTTTCTGACAGGAAATTAGTTTAACTTCCACTCTAGATAATGGTTCTCAACGCAACCGCTGCCATTGAGCACATTCAATTACCACTATGATAGATTCAGCAGCATTTGTTTCTTTCAACTAATGAAAATGAAAAGCCCAAGCACTGTGTATTGCAAGATTAATAAGCAGAGGTGATCATGTGCTCTCTCTGCCTCTGTGACATTTGTGTTGCACATGTAGGGCTCAGGGCGTGCGCCCGGGGCTTGCCTGCAGGGCCACGGTCACCCGTGAAATCTGACTGGCCACTCGAGATGACCACAGAAAAGGCAGAGATCTAAGAGCCTAACTGGCTATGATTTTAGGACTGTCTAATAAACATGACGACTGGAAAGGCATTATCTCTAATAAGGTGAAATTTATATTAAGGAATGTCTCCTTCATTAGAGTCAAAGCTTCTCCATGAATTCAATCATTGAAGTTACCCTGCCTTTAGCCATTCTCTTTCGTTGTTTTTAACAATCCTCTTCCAAACCATCTAGGAATCTCAAGGAATGTTGTTACTTACTTAGGGAGGTAGCTGTCACAAATCATGAATCACATTCTGAATATGAATTACTGAACATGAACCCGGGTCTTTTGAAAATGTTCAGTCATTAAAACATGGGTTTAGACAAAAAAAACAATCAGCGTGCAACTGAGTTACTGAAACAAGTTAAGTAGCTAAGTAACTATGAAGTACAGGTGTTGTCAAGTTTTTTCATGTTTTTTTCAAGGTCATTTTGTCCAGAGGATCCCCATATGAGAAGATTTTTGCTGTTGTTGATTTAGTAATGAATTATTTAACTGTCTACACTGTACATGTAGAGACAATAGTGGTGAAAGTGAAACCTATGATTGGGATAGTCATTCTTACACTCTCTTACACTCTCATTAGCATAATTTATAATGAATTTCATTATTGTAATATTAAGCTATCCCTCATTTTGCCTAGGGACCCCATGGAACCCTACAAGGACCCCTCAGGGACCCTGGACCCCACTTTGAGAATCCTTGATGTAATACACACTTAGGTTGGTGTCATAGAAACACAATCTACAATGTAAAATGCATAGAATCACTGCATTTACCATCCCACATGTTTATCGTAAGACATTCATATAAGGTTCAGTGTCATAGGTGCCCCCACCAACACACACACAAACACGCACACGCACACACACACACACACACACACACACACACACACACACACAAACACACACACACACACCACCTCCACCACCCACCCACTAAAAAGATCCTGTTGACACCAATGATCTCGCTGCCTTCTGTTATTCATGGAAACTGAGTTGACAGAAAGAGCTATGCTGCATTCATTATGTCTTCTGCAAACCAGAGATAGCTGCTCCATTGTGACACACCTCATTACATTGGACATGTTTATACGATTAAAAGCTGATTCTTACCTTTGACCAGTTTTCTGATCCATTACACACTTTATTAAGTGGCATCCTTAATTTTGCTTGGCTAAAATTCTATGACATCATAAATAAACTTAACGTTAAGGAGAAACGCTGAACGCTTCTACAGAGAAACCGACAAGCCAAGAATAGAAGGACAACAGTCGCAATATTAGTTGTGACAATGACAGATCCAAACCCGTGGAACAGCAGTCAATGGATTTGACATGGTCCCATCTTGCCGGATCTGTCAAACTGCTCTTGAACTTTTCTTTCTATTATGTTATGGTTAGGAACACAGTACAGCCTAGAGCAGCTCCTGCACGGGTTTGAAGTAATGTGCTTTACCCTGACAGTGAAGATAAAGGGCTGGGGCTGGGGGTGAGGAGGAAAAAAAACAACAACTCAGAGGTCTCCAGAGAGCTTACTGTGAATTTGAAGGTTAGCTCTGCAGTTTTATGCCAATATAAGGTCGGTAGTCGTTTCAATTATTCCACAAAGCTACCGCCAGCAATTAATTTACGCACCGAGCGTTACCAACAAGATTGAAGAATTGTTGACCTTCTTATGCACTCCATAAACACCCGGGCAATACAGATAGCTTCTCCATGAAATGACATGGCTAAATGAAATTCTATTTCACTTGCATCACTGACTTCTTGGAGGTTGGCAATTTGAGCCCAAGGCTAGGATAGTTAAACACCCTCTTAACAGTGTGCCAGTCATGGATGGTTTATATGACTGTCTCATTTTTTTTTTTGCCAGCGTAAACATACGAGGATGAGGACACCACCATTCTACTGGAATTATGGGATATCAGCTTCTCAAATGGCATTCGCTGATAGGAACCCCTATTTGAGAACAGTTGTGAAGTCTTGTCTAAATGGAAGCTCTGCCTTGTCTACCATAAAACTATCAGCAATGTAATTTCTTCAATACACTGACAGTATAGATGGTGGTCTGGCTCCAGTGAGTGTAATTTCTTCAATACAACTACATCATTGATGGTGGTCAGACTGCTAGCCTTTGTGAACCCAAGTGCAAATTAGAGAAAGGGTTTTAATCCAGAGGTTTTGCATGTAAAGCAAATATTTGCATCACAAGGAGTTCAGCTGATTACCATAGTGATGAGAATCTTCAAAGAGAAAACTTAGTTTCTTCCTCTGGGGTTGAGCTCAGAGTAACATGTTATGAGCTGCGATATTGACTGACTCCGAGGGCATGTTCTGCTCAACGGCAGAAATATGGGACACTACGCTGTTGATTATCATAAAGGGGGGGGAGGGGGAGAGAAAAAGCAAAAGCTTACTTTTGGAACAAGAAAAAATGAGAAGCACTCTCTTTTGACAGAGCTCATTATCTTCTCTGAAGGTGTTTGAGGCTTCAAAAAGCAGCGGGAGAGAGGAGGAATAGAGAGGAGAGGGGATGGGAGTGGAATATCCAGAGCGGCTGGAGATTCGTGATGTGATGAGCTTTATGCTGTGGGTATCCATCTCTTAATTATTCCTTTAGGACCGTCATTTCCCCTCCATTCCCCAGCTATAAAACACCCTCCATATGGCACCTTTGGCAAAGGGCATTATTCTGTGCCTCAACAGGCAGGCATTGGGGGTGAGCCTGAGGATTTGCTGGCCATTTGAAATGTGCTGACACCTCACTTCTTGGAACAGTTAAAGGGGTATGGGGTAATGGGAGGAGAGGGGTGGAGGGACGGGTATTATGCAAAAGAAATGCCCCCTTTTATTCATTTTAGCACAACCTATGCTCCTTCCCATGCTCTTATACATATAAGTTAATTCAGTCATTAGACACATTCTTTTGGGGTGAGGGGGGGAGTGGGGGGGGGGGGGTGCTGTAGAAGTTAAGTGATGGAAAGAGAAAGGAGTGGTGGATGCCCTGCCGCAGTCAGTTTTGTGGCATGGGGCTGATGCCAGACATCTCTCTCTCTCTCTGTTACTGCTACTCAGCACTGCAGCACTGTAGCAACAGGGTGGATCTCTCCCTATATTTGTGTGTGTGTGTGTGTGTGTGAGAGAGAGAGAGAGAGAGAGAGAGAAAGAGAGAGAGTGGAGTCACAGAAGTGGAAATGAAGTCACAGTATGTCAGCGCAGCAGCAACATGGAGAACTGATATTGAGATAACAAGCATGTTGCAATGTGAGAGAAATCCGTACAGAAACGAAGCGGCTCGGACACCCCTCAGTAGACTTTTGCATTCATTTCTTCTAGGGTGGGCGATGAAGTGAGATGGCACCCTGCCAGCGATCAACTTGTCTGTGTGTGTGTGTGTGTGTGTGTGTGATTCATTTCATCAGATATATCTAACAATGTGAGGACAGAACACCTCACTCAAATCCCACACTTGTATTCACTGAAGATGTTCAGCTGACAGAAACAGTTGCTGCACTGCACTTTGCACTGAGCTTGGACGTCAAGTATTACGCTTTGAGTTTCATTCTACTCTGAGAAAATAAATGAGTAATGTGTGTGACCCTTCCTGCTGGTGCAACTACTCTCTCAGGCTGTTCCTGTAATCTAAGAATACTGACTCACCTGATTAAATAAGGGTGATACAGTATATATATGGACTCAGCATACATAAAGTACAGCACACTGCCATTGCTGGGCGTAAAGACATACCATACGCAGTATACAAAGCACTTACTCAACTATCTAAGAGGGACCCTTCATGAATAGTCCACAGTCTTGAATAATAACTGACATCCAGCACACCAAAAGTGGTTCTGCTGCTCTATTGAATTAAGTATGATTGATCCACATAATGCCACAGGCTCCTAGAAACCACTCAAAGACCGTCCCTATCAACTATCCAATAGCAGTGCAGGAGGTGTAAAATAAGATTGGGTGTAGGTAGCGGTCGGGGGGGGGGGGAGTGCTGGATAAGCACTGAGTAGCACTTATAAAGGTACAGGCCATTAAACCGGGGCGCTGGACGCATTGAGCGGGAAACCGCCCGATGACATCACACCGCCGGAGAGGGATGGCTTAATTAAAGTTTCATCCGACAAATATTCATGTGCATTTAATGATCCCAGATCACTTCATTCCACATGAATTATGGATATTAATGAATAGGAGGGGAAGGGCTGGGTGTGTTGGGGATGGTGGGGGTTAGAGCCTAAGGCAAGGGTGGGGATTGGATGATGAGGAGGAGGATGGTGTCTAGCCACCAGTCCATCGCCTCGCAGTCTCACCATACCCTCCCGGCCAGAGGTCATACTGGAAGTGCGTCTACAGTATGTGTGTGTGTGTGTTACAGTAACCTTGTGTGGAGGCGCTGAAACTCCACAAGATTTCACCCGGACCTGGCCGGAGCGGGGCGGCTGGTGGTGGCCTACTTCTGAGGTTGTGTCCTGTCACATCTCCCTTCTGTGCATGCTCGCTGGCTTCCATCTCGCCCCCGAGCGCTGCTCCCGTTTTGTCATGTTTTTTCATTTTAATCGAAACAATGTGGCCGAGCCTCATGTACAGGCATCCAAGATCCCGGTCATACAAACAGAAGGGACGCACCAATGTTATTCATGGTCAGTGTAAGATATGACTTCTCGAGCTGAAGTGCACACCACTATTTCATCTTTATCTCTAATATACTAAAGTGTTTCTGTAATCATTATAAATTAGCAAACTGGCTTTCTGCCTGTGTACTACTAGGTTCCCAACCAGGCACAACAGGCATAACAGTGTCCTGCTTGCTAATTTGTTTGATTATAAAGAGTCAAGTCAGGCAGTGCTGTGAGTGTTTACATTAATCTTGAACAGTGGATGCACATGCTGTGCAATGTAAAGCAATGGGCATTCAAAGATTTTTCGAAAAAAAGCTTGAAAAGAAATCTCTTTCATTAACATATGCAGTCATGTGAACCACTGATCAATTAGCCATCTATTTTAGTCAAAGACAGTAGATGTGTAACTTTGTGAGAGCTGTGCAAAGATTATGTGAATCTTTTTATTAGTGTTCCACAATGCACTTCTTCACATTGCACCACCTTGCTGAATTTTAACCCAGGATGTTTCAGTAAACTCTATGTCACACTTACTGAGTCCATGATAAACGAGACATTGAATGTTGTCATACATGCTCGTACAATGGCAGGGGGTTTACAGTAGTATCCAGATAGTCCCATCTTCCTGATAGTCCAAACATTACCATGTATATAAAAATGTGAATGATTTCTTTGGAGAACCTTTTTTTACCTTCAAAAACTTTGTCAGCAAAAATTGTTCTCCAGAAGAAAAAGAAAAGATCTATGCAGAACTACACCACCTAACAAAAAACCCATTTAGAAGTATTTTTTAATGTAATGAAAGTAGGCTGTCACCAGGGGAAACATCAAAAGAGCATATGCCTATGGCAATCAGATCTAATTCCATTCTCGTCCAAATAAAGAGAAATCTTTAAATTCAGCATCTCTATTCTTCCACAATGCATAGCAACCATCTCTCCTCACCACAGAGATGCAGCACCGCTCTGAAATACCAGAATCATTGGATCAATGCTGCCACCTACTGCTACTTTAGAGGCTCTTCAGGAGGAAAAATCACATTGTGGCTCAGTATGTTTTTGGATATAGCCTAATGAAGGGATAAGCAACCATATGCCATAGAGAGTCTGCAGGTTTTCATTCCAACCAAACCTCTAAAGCAGGTGACTTCACTGAGTAGCACACCTTCAACCAGAGTGGAATAAGTGATCAGTGAAATCTCCTGCTGTAGTCTTTGGTTGGAATGAAAACCTACAACTATGCAACTATTACATTTTTTTCAAGACAATGCTGCTCAAAATTTCAGAATTTCGGATATATTCCTAAAAACATAAAAACCTCTTGCACACCTACACCTTAGTGACAGGTACGTAGGAAAATAACCATGTACATTAAATGAACAAGACTTCCCGCAAACTGGCTCCTCACTTGTACTCACTATATTCAAATGACATTTCAGTCATTAGATCTTCATCACCAAAACGTTGTTTGAAAAGTACAAGAGTACAAGTGATGAGACAGATATAGTCGTAAAGCAGAAATACAGGGGATTGTATTGTCTTCAGTCAGTTTCTGTGGGCAGTAAAGTGGGTTTTACGCTCTGTCTCACTCACAGACTCAGCAAGTCTGCCTGTTTTGTCTTCCAATTCCCCCCATTTTACACCTAGTTTCCCCCATTTCCACATTGAATACTTTGTCCTATGGAACAGCACTTTCATAGTACTTCCCTGAATTCCATCCAATGGTTATAAAAAGGGAGGAGGAAATACATCAGGGAGATGTATGGGCTAATGGCAATGCAGAGACCAAAAATAGATCCAAGGGCTTTAGTCATCAAAAAGCACTGCACAGGTGTGGTTTTATGGTTTAGGTTTTTTTTTTTTACTGCTTCCATTGCAACCTTGCAGCATTTTAAATCATAAGCATTTAGTGGGAAAACGCCAATATATCCAATACGTCAAGTGTTAACAATCCTGCACGACATGCACAGTTCCCACAAGAAATGATGAGAGCCAAGATTTTAGTGTCAAGTTGTGGAGTTCATTGGCACAGGACAATTATAAATGACGAAAATATCGTCTTGCGTGGAATAAATCATACAGATTGCAAGGTTTAAGATTCATACAGATTCTGCTAGACTGGCTAACATAGACCATGCAGTCCGGCTGGATCTTGTATAAATTATACAGCAAGAAGAGTAAAAGAAGGACTGTCTTCAAATTGTCATTGATGTGCAGTCCCTATCTCCCCCGCTTGAGCTTTACCCCAGGCCAAAATCTGTGAGGTTGTTCCCCAGGCATGGAGGAGGAAATCATTACACTTTAAATCGACCTAATTAATATAGAGGACAGAGTCCAAGGCCCATCTGATTAGGGTGGAAGTCGAGCCTCTCACACCGCTCACTTGACCTCTACACTCGATGATGTCGCCATCACCAGGAGCACTTGGTTCCAGGCGCTTGAGTCACTGACCCAAATGCATTGAGCCACAGGGTTTTAAAGAGAAAAACCTTTTCAGTATGCAACAGCCAGGCAGTCAAAGGAAGGGTATGAGACAATAGAACAGAATAGAATAGAATAGAATAGAATAACTTTATTGTACACATAAGGTGGAAAATTGCATTTGGCCTCACCAAAGATAGACAACAGTGCACACTGCCCAAAGAAAACCACCATATAGAGAAGTGCAAATGTGGTGTGTGCAGAGAGCTGTACATCTATCGTACGCAAAAAATGAGTGATCCTATATGAGAATTTGGGATCCACTGGCAAATTCTAAAACTGTAGCTTTTCAATTCAAGTGGGCCTGTACAGCTTATTGGCATGGCCTTTAGTAAGATATAGCCTATTAATGTTTGAAAGACACACTCTCTCACTTGAACAAGCACGCACACTCACAAGCATGCACGTGCGCAAACACACTCAAACTGTTAACAAATCATTGAATACCTTCTCTCTCACTACTGAATTAGGATGAGCAAACCCACACGTTTGAGTAGTCAACTTTGTTGCTTCTAACACTTAATTTTTTGTCTGAATATTGATGAAACATGAAAGTAGAGATTTAAAAAAAAATGTTATGATTCTGGTCTTTTTGGACCATTTGTAGAAATCTTTTCAATCTGCAATGGAGAGGAACAAAAACATGTTCTGCTCATCCCATATGGCATCACTGCTACCCTTACATTTCTAAAGATCCTACTTTCATTGATGATAAAATAAGAGGCCACTGGAATATACTGTATAAGACAATGAAAAAACAATGAAAAGTCATAGCAGTTCTATGGTTTGATTCCATTTTTGAATGAGGAGGAGTCAGAAGAAAAAAGTCAGAACCATTAGCAAGCCTTAATGTCTCTGATCTCTGAGTACTCGCTTGCTTCACCTGCTGAGAGCCTTAACGAAACTGATTTTCCTGTGAAACGATTCTCAAGTTTCATTTATGGAGATCAAACGGTCTCATAAGGAGATACAGAACACAAATAAATGCAGAGTGATTTCTATCTGCAATCACCATCCATCTGAAAACTTGTCTTGTAATTATGTAAAAACATTTGTGAATAAACACTTTCATTCATTGTCTTTACCTGCTTATAGGCTGCCTATTCAGGGTCATGGGAGGGCTGGAGCCTATCCCAGCATGCATTGGGCTGAAGGCAGATTAAACACCCTGGACAGTTCGCCAGTCCATCACAAGGTTAATACATAGACAGACAATTTAGAGTCACCAATCCACCTGACTTGCATGTCTTTAGACTTTGGGAAGAAAACCACATGAACACGCATGCGGAACATGCAAACTGCCCACATAAAGGGCCAGGAATCAAACCCCAGACCTTCTTGCTGTGAGGTGACAGTGCTAACCACTGAGTCACCATGCGGCCACATAAATACTTTCAATTATCATTAATAGCCTATATCATGTTTTAATATTTTCACACAAACATATCCAGTTGAATGGCTTAACCATATTCACAGTCCTTAAACATATTTGTGAATTGGCAAGTTTGCTTTGTTATTTAAATATTTCTGTGAATCTCATCTGTTTGTGTTGCATTACACTTGCCAGAATATTTCTTAGAGTTGCATTTTTGGATTCAGATATATTTATGAATCTCCATCTATTTATGTTGATAGTGGATACTTTTGATACTTTTTGTTCTGGACCAAGAACAAGACTTCCGTTTTTGCCGTTCAGATTTCAAAATAAAAGCCTGAAAGTTTGTTCAGTCCAGTTTAGCATGTGTTCAGTATGGCTACTGCTCAGTATAATGTATGCAGTCTTTATAGTTAGTAAAAAATATTCGGATTTTTTTTTAACATTAGCCTATTATGACATCATGCTATACACGTTTAAACGTCGGCGCTTTTATTTTGAAAGCTGAACGCCAAAACCGGAAGTCGTCTGATATTCTGGCGAGTGTAATGCAAAAGTATTCACACAAATAGATGAGATTCACATATTAAAATAACAAATGCAAACTCGACAATTCACAAATTAGTTTAAGGACGGCGAAGATGGTTACGCCATGTAATTTACCGGTTTTACTGGTCAATCTGCAGCAGTGCCCTTCCTTTACAGGCTGATAGGTAGGTATTCCAACTTCTCACATCTTTTGTGTCGTAACAAAGTCTATGGCCATTACGACTGAAACTACATTATGACGGCAGGAAACTACTCTACGGTAGCGCTAGGCCTTCCGTATATATTTCGCAGAGCTCGTTACGCGTGTAGTTTGCTTTGCTTGGAGTGCCAGTGTTGTTAAAGATACAATGGGAATAGAAGATGAAACAGATCGGACGCTCTTCATTAGAAATTTAGATCAAAGAGTGACGGAGGAGCTTTTGTTCGAACTGTTTTTACAGGTGCAGTAAACACTAGCAAGGCTACCTTCGTATACATAACATTAGCTTCTCCAAGCTTGCCAGAGTTGATATTGGCTAAAATGACCCATAGATGTAAAATAATTTAACAAATATGCTCATTTACCAACAAAGGGTGGCTGCACCGTAACTTACACTGCTAGTTGTGCAAAAGCTGTGGACAGATTCGGGCGAAAATGACACCAGTCAGTCAGCAGCCATTCAGATTAGCTAACGTTAGCCGATGCTAGCTTGCTGTCATACTGCTCTTGTTTACAATCTTACTTTGATGTTTCTTGCAGGCAGGACCTCTCCTCAGAACGAAAATTCCAAAGGACACGGATGGGAAACAGAAAACTTTTGGCTTTGCCATTTACAAACATGAAGTGTCCGTGCCATATGCCATGCAACTATTGAATGGGACGTCGCTGTTTGGGAGATCTATCCATGTTCAGTTCAGATCAGGTGAGTGAACCTTTTTAACCGGGTGAACCCTTTTGGCGCATTCATTTATTATCGTCCATAAACAATTTAAGGTACACTGGAGATCCAAATTGAAATGCCGTCGAGTTACACTGGTAGGCAACGGTTTAAAGTCAAAGACCACTGTCTTCACATAAGTAGGTAGGTATGGGTGAAAAATATAAATGTATGAAAGATGGTTAGGTAGTTTGGTAGAAAGTTGGATAGGCAAGTGATAGCTTAAACTACCTCAAGATATGGCTGCAATTTATTTACACATAGCTGCATCTTGAGTACAAACGGGACCGTCCGATGACTTGGACGAAGTCTTGACCGCATACTGTGTGCCAAGAAGCGGCTGGTCAGAAACTGATAATTCTGATTCTGATAAGATGGCGGCCATCTTATCAGAATCAGAATTATCAGAAGTAGATATACACGGATATGTGAAAAGTAGACCCTCAAAAGTCTGATTTTGTTGTTAAAATCAGCTCCTATGTAATAGAAACGGACCAGTCCACGTCAGAGTCCACCATTTTTACCATATTGCACATGAGCCTTGTGCCAAAAATTGTCCCAGCTTAGAATGTTTTTCCCCTTGCAGCATCTTCCCTTGATTTCACACCAGGGTAGAAAACAATGAAATCATTTAAATTTTGGGGATTGTTTTCCTATCACTAGCTTTTCAAACTTTAAACCACATTTTAAAAACATTTAGTCGTAGCCTACTCAAAGTAACAGCTGCCTCATAATGAATGGAGATCAGGCGTGTTTGTGATCTTATTTCAAACCACAAGTGTCTGTTGAGTCTACAGGATGATGTCAGCCTATGCATTACTCTACTTGTCATACAAAGAACATTTCACCATTTCCTTATGCAGCGACAAAACAACAACACACACTGAGGACAAAACAAGGACACACCGCCAAGAAAAAGACAGTTTATAGGGGATACAAATTTTGGTACAACACCATTCTACGCAGTCCTGTGATGTGTGCCACTGCTGCCTCTAGCATGTGCAGATAAAATTTCAAAATAAGGCCTACATAGTTAAAGGAATAGTTCACCCAAAAAAAAAAAAAAAAGCTTGCCAGCATGACTCTGTAGCAGCCTTCTCCAAAACAACTGAAGTCTTTAAGGACTGATCTTTACAGTTCCAAAAATCACAAAAAATAACCATAAAATTACTTCATGCAGTTCATGCAGCATAATCAAAGTCTTCTGACACGCTCTGTGAGTGGGGAAAAAAAACAAAATTTTATACGTTACTTAATGCAAATGGAGTCTTTCTCCATTGTATTTAGCTTCCGCATTACCAAACCTCACGAGATGGAGGTCACACACTGTGGCACGCACAAACCTTGCACGGCCACGGTGGCCTCGCAGATGCATCAGAAACCTTCTTTATTGTATTGCACCTCTGATTATCCATGACATGAACCACTGGAATCTCGTGGATGCCTCTCAGCAGCTGGCTGTCACACTGAGGTACTTAGTAATTGGGATCAATCAATAGGCTTTTGCAGCTAGTTACAAGTTGGGCACTATGGCGATTGTTGTATCTGTTTACACCCGAAATTACTTCTTCTTTGTTTATAATTGGGAATTTATCAGTATTTGCATTTAGCGCCTCTCCCTGAAATGCAAAATGCATGACATTGCAACATGCATTAGTGTTGTGTTATAAAATTTGGAGTACGCACTTTACTATGTGAGAAATGCCACCAATGTTGCCCTTTGCATTGTTGCGCATGTTGCTTGCATAGAATGTGTAATGGGTCTCAGAGCGGACCGACCATGCAAGTGCTAACATACTAAGCCACAATGCTGTATCATACAATGCTATTTGATGGCTTTGTTTACTCTGTGTAGCACTCAGACCTGCCAGCTGAACTTGTGTGCGCCTTTTTCCACATATCCGTTTTGTGCATACTCCCAGAGTAAGACATCATGTCAGAACTGTTTCTGTCCAGATGTTTTTTGCCACATGGTATGTGATCAAGCTGTCCTCCAAGGTTTGGCATGGGCTGCATTCAGACTCGAGATGCAAGTAAATGCATATGAATTGCAGCGGCATCTTGAAGCTATTCAGCTACATATTTTCAGTTCAGTTGTCACAATAGCAACAAACCTGGGATACAACAAACAACATAAAATGCTATAATCAAAGCTAATGAAGGGTAGCTAATATAGATTAGTTTTGAAATATGTTTTCCTGTGTCCTAAGATGGTTCATATTGTTTTAGTGATCTTTTACTAATAGTGAGTTTGTCCCACCCTGTAATCTTTGCTGCTACACGCTTGTATAGTTGCGTACTAGATACAATTGAAAAGATTGTAAAAAAATAATGGCAGTACTGAAGGGTTTTGGCTTGGAGCTGGTGGCACTTCTGTAATGGGAAGTACAACTGGATATAAAAGTTTAGGGCTGGTTGCACACAAGGACAGCAAGGGGCACAAAATTGCTTAAGTCAGTTACAGTCAATGCTTTTATGCAAGAGGTCCAGGGATTTTATACAGTCCTGATCTTATAACAGTTGTTGATTTAAAACAAAATTCTGGCCATGGTTTGGAGTGGTATCACTGAACATTAACTAAACAAGCTTCACAATCTCTGTAAAGTAGGATCAGGCAAACAGTCCATTGTGTTTTATTGAATGGTGAGTGAGATGAGCGCAGCACTGTAGAGCATAGGAACATTTGTTGAACAGTGTGCACTTAATACAGAGTAGTATTACTAATATTAATAATAGGTATACCAGAGTCATTATTGAATAGCTGCAACTTTGTGTGATTTCTTAATGGATTGCAGAAAGGCCATGTCACCAAAACATGCACATAGAATAAGGATTGAGGTGTCTACCTTGACTTCTCCCAGTCCAAGCCTCCATGCAGCAGCAAAGCACCTCATTCAAACTGAGACTGCTCCCATGAATAGCACCAGAAGGCAATTTTTTATTTTGAACACAATCAGCACAATCAGTGGTGATCAGAGCGCACATTACTATTTACATTTTTTTTATATTTGTCTATAAAAGTGCTAATCATCCCTATTTAATAAATCAGTTGACCTCTAGTTTAAACAGAGTCCACAAAGTCTGTCTCCCATTCATTGTTGAAGGACAGCTCCAGGTTGTACATCCTGTCAACATTACAGTTTAGAGTCTTGGATTTTATTTTATTTTTTTACTTTTGGCACAGAGTTACTGAAGTTGCTAAATACTGACTGTACTGTTTGCTAGTCTGCCTTAAGAATAACCGTTAACGCCTAGTTGAATTACTTTCCCCTTCACCATTAAACAAGACCCTCTTTCTGCTGCCTTTGCCTCATCGCAGGAAGCAGCCATAACAGCAGCCCAGGGAACTCGCAGAATTCAAGTCCTGCAAACACTCCCAATCCACATGGCCAGAGGTAAGAATGTGGCACGAGTTTAGTTTTTCTTGTAGCTCAATAAAGGCAAATCTGCATTTAATTTGGGTTTATAAATCTCTTCAAGGTGCGTTTCACTTTAGCACAACATTTTCATTTTAAGTATGCTTAACCTTGTAGGTTTGGGGGATTAAATGATTACATCAGGGATCAGTGATGGGTGGAAATTCCATTGCCAATTTTTTGCAATTTGAAATTACCTTGGTGTTTGGTAATTTAAAATGTAGCCTCGTGCTAGGCACTCTTTGGGGAAGCACATGCAGGGAATAAAGTTATGCTCAAGTTGATTTTTAAAATGTATTTACAGCAGAACACACCTAATATGTCACAAAACCTTCCTCAACGTGTGCTGGTACCCCGTTTGAGTGTCTTGTGCTACTGGAATGCACCGTGAGCTGATAACTTGTTGATCAGTTTTTTTTCCTTGACAGTGAGGACTTCTAGGCCTACTATATTGTCAAATGTAAAAATACCTCTTACGTATTTAAAAGCTACATCCCCTTCTAAAGATTATATCCTTTTGTCATACAATGATCCTATAAAATATTAGCACTAACTTCCCTTTCCATGAAGTAGACTAGGTGAAATCAATTGAAAGCTGTTGTTCCTTTTCGATTTCACCAGGTAAATCTGCTTCATTCACAAAAGGCAGGTGTAGATAAAAGGTCGGACATCAATTAGAGAAAGGATTTAAAATGTTGAGACAAATCAAACATGGATTGCAAAAGTAGGTGCTGTATGTCAAGTGCCCCTAACATTTTGTCGACTCTGTGTATGTGGAAATTAGTCTGTTGGCAGGGTGGGTAACATTTTGTTTTTGGCTTTTTATGACAAGGAATTAATTGACAATGTTTTCTTTTCCTCTTGTGTGGAGGACACAAGTCCAGTTGAATTCCCCACCGTATACTCCTCCTCCTCAAATGCAGAGGTCCTTCTCATCTCTTGATAATCTGCAAAAACATGTCATGGTAACTTTCTTCTCCTTTCTTATTGACACAGAACCTTGCAGGCATGACACAATTTATAGTCTCCATTTAAGATGTGATGTGTAAAGATCTGCACTCTGCCCCCTTTTGGTCAAAAACCTGCATCTGTTTCTCAGTGATGAATCAAGATTCAAGATTTCCTTTATTGTCATTGTACAGGTACAATGACATTGCGCTCGCAGCTCCCTGAGTTTGATGCATAACAAACTAAACAATAATAATTGAAGTAAATTGAATAAAATAAATAATATAAATTAAAAAAATGAGTGCAAAAGCACAGTGTGCATGGTGTGTTGTTCACTTAAGTGTAGTTAAAAAAAAAATAAGTTTGTTTAAAACTTATGAGCAGTTGGGTAAGAATATTGGGCCTCATGCAGTAACATTCTCTTAAATTTCTCTTATATTTTCTCTTAATTTTCTGTTAAAAGAAAAAATAAGAGAAGTCAACTCCAGATGCACCAAACGTTCTTAACCATCCAAATCTGCTCTTACCCGGGTGTGCTGAATGATGAATCCCACTTGATCATAAATTGGAGGCGCGTGGCCGATTTGTTTATTAGCATAGGTAACGCCCCCTAAACACCTTATAAGGGCAGGTGTTGTGCCGTGTGCAAATACTCTGGCACATGGCCAAGAATTGGAGAGGCGCTCTTGGCAATCTGAAACGGCTCAGCAGCCATTCATCCGTCTCATCAGATAGATCTGTGCGATCTCTAAAAACACGTTCTCTGTGTAAGGCCTGGATGGCCAAAGCATCTAAGAGCAGTATGTAAGCCATTCAGAAGCTGAACGCATGCAATATCATCCAAGGGTTTTTATAGTCTTAATTGGGATCAGTGGACCGATAGTATTTCTTTAGCCCACGAATTTAATAATCCAATCATTATAATTACTCTAAAACATATAATAATCTAAATTTGATTATATGATATTCATGCGTTTTTTTTTTATGTTCTTCAAATTTAAAACTTATGTTTCCTTGTGTTGGACAAACAATTTGTGGACTGTGAAAATGAGATGTTTTTTTCTTATCTTGGTAAGAGTGCTCTCGACCACTTGTAAACTTTTCTCTTACCTAAGAGAAGAGCAAAAATAAGAAAAACATTGGTGAATCCCAGAAATCAATGGGTACTAACAAAATAAGAACAAATCGTGGATACGAACAAAAATAAGAGAATTTGTTTGTATATCGCTTCCTGCATGAGGCCCAATGTCCGTACTGCACTGATCATATTGAAGAAATACATTCCTGATTACACTGTGTATAGGAAAAGGAGAAGTAGCAGGATAAAGAACCTTTATGTGCATGTTACCTTTCTTTTCCTACATCCACAGATGAACAATATGATGTGGCAGATGCAGCAGCTTGAGCAGATGAACGGCAGCGTCCCCAGGCTTCTGCAGAGGCAGCAGTTCGGAGGTGGAAGTTCTGGAGGAGGCGGCGGCGGCTCGAGGCAACAGGACAACTCTCCCTATCGGCAGCAGTCGCCCCAGGCCAACAGCGGCGCCGCTCACCACAGCAGAAGCCAGCGCCACGCGGACGAAGCGGGTTCCGGCCGTCACCAACAACACAGCCGGGACAACCACCATCACCACGATGACAGGAGCGGCAACCGTCACCATGACAACAGAGGCGGAAACCGATACCCTGACGATAGAAGTGGCAGCCGTGGCTACCAAGATAATAGATGGAGACGGTATTGAGACACCGTAGGGATTTCTGTAAATTGATTTTACAAATTTGTGGACAGCTTACTAAAGAGGATCATGAATTTTTGTTAACAAAAAAAAAAACACGTGTGTACTCAGGTTGTTTGTATATGATCCTACCAGTTTGAAGATTTACTAACTTATGCCTTAGTGCCATCATTGTTTACTTTTAAGGTGTTTTTAAACTTTGTACACTTCTTTCAAATGTGAGTTTTTCCTCACAAGTGTTGCAAATATATTGGGGGTGGGATGTTTTCATCATGAGAGCAAGAAATATGATCTACTACATAAAAAAAAAAACACTTTTCGCTGGTAGTCACTGTTGAAAGATTAAGAAAAAATCAAATGTATTTAAAAAATTGATTTTGGATAACGACAATTTTTTATAATATGCAAATCGTCGTTAAAATGGTGCTCCCAATATTTTAATCTACTGCAGGTATTTCAGCAAAAAAACAAAGCAATTTTCAGCTAAAGACTCGATTCCACCAGCAGCACTTTTTCTGCAGTAGGACAACACTTTTTTTCTTTGTTTTCTTAGATCAATGAACCTTGCTCTTTCTAGTAATGGAGTATTTTTTTTTTAATTCTGCAATTGTAAGACAAACTGGTTACATGTTTTAAAATGGACATTTTGATTATTATAAAGCTCCTTTCATTTGATTATTGTATTGTCTTTTCATCTTTTGGTATATTTTGTGAACATTTGGCCATATTATAAAACAAATGCCTATCTGGGCCTAGCAGACTGCTTTCTGGCTATGGCACACCAGTATGCTATTTACATCTTATTCTGTAGGCTATGTGCAACCAACTAAGTGAGCTATTGTACTTTGATGCTACAGAACATACCGTTAGGCGCGCGCACATGCCTCATCTGCACCTATAAATGGCCCACGTGTAACTAATATGCTTGTGCAGTGGGTTATGAAGTAATCTGCAGGTGGCGCCACACACATCCTTTTATTGAATCAATTAAGATGTTAAATATAACTGGGCCACATGATCAGCTCCTACATCTGACCTTTCTATTTAGGATGCTTTCAAGTGTTTACATGGGTTTGTCACAGGGGTTTACAGTTTGGCCCGCTCTGCTCTGTTAATTGCATGCAGTGAACGGACATGTTGGGATCGTTCTTGTATTTCTTTCTCGCGCACCAGAACGGATCATAGGCAGTGTCTTGTTTTCCAAGATGACTTTATCGAAAGGTTCATCACGTCAGCTTGAGACTGGCACACGTTTGGTTGCCTTACAGATATGTTTTTAAAAGTAGCCTATTGTTCCGTCCCAAAGTTGGTACCACTTTGGAGCCTGACATCTCATGTTACAGTCAGCGTCTTTGCTCCGATGCCCCGGTGCCGCCCGTATTGAGGGCTTGCTTACAACAAAGTGACTGATCAAATCCCTTAATGTCCTCGTTGAGGTCATAATCTACCCTTCCGAAAGTGCTTAGGCCTCTAACAGCGGCTCCCGCGGTGTATCGACAAGTATATCCCCCAATAAAGCTCCCGGGGTCCAAAAGTGGAGGTGCATTTGCACCCTCTCCACTAAGCTCTTTGTCTTGCCTGTAATATGCCTAGTGTCAGATTCCGCCCTGATGCTCCCGAGTCGCCCTAATGAAGAGTATCCTCTGTTCTGTGTCAGTACTAGGAAGGCCCTTATTACAGCGCTGGCTGTGGCATAACTGTTTTAATTGGTTGATCTGCCTGGCGTCTCCAGCCCTGGAGCGGGCGGATTAGAGGGCCCGCTCAGTAGCCGCTGCTGTGTGGACTTATATAGAAGCGTGTCTACTGAAATGATCCACTACCAAAGACCCGCAGACCCTCCCTTCCTTCTAGCAGCCCCGCAAGCCACAAGTGACAAGAGCCTGCAACCATCATTCCCGGATCTTTGCGCCACTCAGGTTGCCGGGTTCATTGGTGCCACGGTATCCACTGCAAAAGATGCCCCTCTCAGCGAGTCATTTAGTTTCACATTCAGTCAGACAATCTTGTTGATTTTCTTAAAACGGGTGAAAACTTTTTCCAGTGGGCTAAAATAATGTCACATATTGGTGAGCTTGATGAAGGCGAGCACATCACTAGTAGGCTATTGTTCCTCATTATTCCCAGTGCAGTTTCACTCGTTTACTAAATTTCCTACAAACAAGTTTCACTATCTTGAAATTTAAAAGAAAAAAACAACAACAACAAATAAATAGAAAATGACCTTTTATTCAAAAGGTGGGAGCAAGATGATTTGCAGTGAAATCATCTCATTCTTTCTCTGTAAGAAAAACAAGCCTTTAAGGTTCAAATGACTTGTTAAGATGGATAGCCTACTTTTTGCAGCGGCCTCGCTCCCCACCCCTCGGCTCCGTACCCCACCCCTCAAAATGTAAAATGTGCTCCGCAGACTGCGGCAGCCTCTCAGCAGCAGTTGTTCTCATCTTCCCCCTTTGATCAAGCCATCAAACCCCCAAAAGAACCCGAGCTTTCCCATGCAGAGCTCCCATATTTCCTCCTTCATAATCCTTCACACTTTGAACACGGCGACTGTAATCTACGGAGGCACAGGCCGCCAGCGAGTTATATTTATTTCCAATGCTTGGGAAGATGGTAATCGTTTCTCCACAGGCCACCGACATTTCAAAGTGTAAACTTGACACTATCCTCTGAGGTTTCCTGCTGGGCTCTCACAGAGATGATTCGCCCCACACAGACATCTTAGGTAAAAGACTGTACAAGTAAATTATTGGAAACATGTCGGAAACTGTTACTTCTCTTCCTTCCCTTCCCCATCTTCCAAAAATATATGTCCGCCCAATGAGAATGTTACAGGCTTTAGTATTGGTCATTTCAAAAAGCAGATTTAGAGAAGAACAAAAGCCTATTGAATAAAAAAAAAAGTAGACCTCTCGTGGAAAAGCATGTGGAAAGATTCAGTCTGACATCAAGGGAATTAAACATGTCAGTTGGTGTGTCAGTGATTCCTCACATTAACATTCAGCCTGTAGCCAAAATGACTGATGACAGACACCGAACATTTATCCTGTAGCCTATTATTTGATTTAAGACAGACGTTCTGAAAAAAAAAGTTTCGCCTATTTGATTGTTTGCAATGGGAATAGACGCATTATGCTACTGGAGCCTCTATTCAAACAATAGGCTACTTATATCAGAACTTGGATTTGGAAATGGACTTGAAAGAAGGATTATAGGCAATTTGTTCTATGTTTCAGTTTGTTTTGCATGCTATTTCGTTTAGGATGTGTTGTTTTGAAATGAGGCAACAGTCATGTCTCCCTCGTGCCGCAATACACAGCCATATCAGTTAGCACGCACGATTACAATTTAGACTGATTGATTTATCTATAAGTTTAATTGATCTATAGCCGTTGGGGTAATAGAGAAAACGCTATAAACAATAATCAAAATGTTGAAAAATCCCGTTCACGCCAAGAAAACATTTAGCCTATTTGACTCCGCATTTTTCTCGTTTTGATGTTTTGGGTAGATGGTAGACAGGTATTTGGAAACACTGTAGGCCTACTAGAATAAATTAAATTGTGTATTAATAATAAATCTTGTGAAAAAAAAAGACTTGAACCCAATTTTAGGCGCATGTTGCCTGTTTGCTCCTCTATTAGGTTGTTTTGCTGAATGTCCACTGTTGCAACGTTAAATTCGTTAAAGTTAGCGACGATTTAATAGGCTAAATGTATTGTTACTATTATTGTTGTTGTTGTTATTACTAGCACTGAAATATTGACAGCAATAACAACCGCAAAAAAATAAAATAAAATAATAGGCCTAATAACAATGATAATATTAATAATAATAATAATATTACCAATAATAATAATAATGATAATAATAATAACAATAATAACAGTAGCATAATAATGATAATATACAACGTTTTATCTTTCAGTCTTACTTGGTCATGAAATGTATTCGACCAAAACTTGCATAAAAATACGAAAAGACATGCAATTTGTTGCTGGAAATCTGCTATTCCCATCCCCCCACATATCCCCATCCAAATCAAGGACTGAAGAATAAAAGAAACAAATAAAATTAAAAGATTAAAAAAAAAAAGAAAAAGAAAAAAAATCAGCCCACGTCGCCTCTTACTCGCCTACTGAAGTACGGTGTTTTAAGTTATGGGCATTATCACAACTGTGAGTCTAACATTATTTAGGCCTAGGTTACATTTAAAGAATAGCCTAGACTGGAAGAGACTCGGGCATGATCTAAACCTAACATTTTCAACGAAGTTAAACATGAATTATGGTTGACGAATAGAAAAAATAAGAAGAAAGTCCAAAAGAAACCCGTGAAACAAGTAAACTGCACGATGTTAATACAACTCTTATTAGTTAAATAAGGTTCATATTAAAAGAGCCTCATTAGATTGATTGAGGTTTGATTTGAATTGATTTGAAACTTCAATAATAACATTAGGCTTATAACAGTAAAGATATCAGTCTTTATTCTACAAATAACCCAAGTAGGCTCGTAAACCCGGCGTATATGATAAACTTTTTGGAGTCAGATTAACAACTTTTACAGCTAATCAGCGAGAATCATAGAAAAGGGCAAAAGAAAGAAAGTGTTTTTGGTGGTGGAGAGTTGGTTTGGGAGGTGGCCAT
Organism: Centroberyx affinis; assembly: GCF_046629955.1. Lineage (NCBI taxonomy): Eukaryota > Metazoa > Chordata > Actinopteri > Beryciformes > Berycidae > Centroberyx > Centroberyx affinis. Next base: position 67,361 of record NW_027278746.1, on the reverse strand, counting down.
GTGTGCTTGTATGTGTGCTTGTATGTGTGTGTGTGTGTGTGTGTGAGAGAGAGAGAGAGAGAGAGAGAGAGAGAGAGAGAGAGAGAAAAAGAGAGAGAGAGAGAGAGAGAGAGAGAGAGAGAGAGAGAGAGAGAGAGATTGACAATCCGGAGTGTCCAGGGATGGATCGAGCAGTGAAGATGTGTTCTGGGATGGTTTATATAGCAGTGGGTGTGAGCACATTGTAGTCAGTTCATTACCACTGTGCCACTGCGCAGCACAACTTGAAGGCTACCGCTCTTCACCACGACACTTCAGGAAAAACAAAATTATCTTTTTGGCATTTTTAAAGGACAATGAATCATTTAAACGCATGAACTCCAACAGCCGCCTCCTCCTCAAGTTTGAACCAGTTTAGATAACATTGAACGAGCGTACTGTTGCGGCGAAACAGCGCACGGCGCAGAGCGAGAGATCATGCACTGTCAAGCCGAGTTGAGGCTCTCCTCCCCCGGGCAGCTGAAAGCAGCCAGGCGGCGCTACAAGACTTTCATGATTGACGAGATCCTGTCCAAGGAGACTTGTGATTACTTTGAGAAACTTTCTCTCTACTCGGTGTGCCCTTCGCTCATCGTTCGGCCGAAGCCTCTTCATTCGTGTTCGGGTAAGAAAACTCTACAGTCTGTATGTTTTTTCACTTATTCAGATAGAAATGACTTGAGAGTAAATATCCCGCCCCGTTGATTTGTTATTGGGGAAGTGAGGGGGGTCCTTTTTATGCATGAAATCAATTATATTCTTCCTCTTTTTACGCATGCATGTACAAGATGAGAAAGTTGTATTTGACAAAAATACATAACATGTTCAAGTTCACGAAATGATTTACACAGGTACATCTTACTCGTTATATCAGAAGGGTGAAATGTAAAACAGGAATACTTCAGCACGTCTGCACTGACATGTATGGTTGGTTATCTCAGTGTAATGACAAATGTATGTGGTGTTACGATTCAGTACAGTAATGAAGTTGTAATTATAGTTATTTATTCATCGTTTTTAATCATCATTCATCATACATACCAACAGTAAAACAGTAAACCGCGCCACGCTTTTAATGGTAATGATAACGCTAGTGATAATTATGCCAATCCCATTGTAAGTACTGTTTGCTTGATGTAGCAGCTTGGTCTCTTAAATTTGCAACTTTTTTGGGTGAGATGATTTGCAAGAACGTAGTTGAATCGTTTGTAAAGACCACTTCAAAAGACAACCCGTCGTCATACAATAGTGCCTGTTTCCACAAAAAATAATATTAGTAAAATTACTCCACCCGCTTAACCTTCGTTATCAGATGCACCACATCATAAATCACAACAGTTGTGTGTTTTGTGTTGAAAATGAAAGACACACGCGGTACAGCGTGTGATCCTCAGAGTGATGCTTCAGGGCTTTTGTTGGGTGCAAGATGATAAATGACTTTGACTTGTCAAATAAGCATTATCACACACAAAGGTCAATGAAGATACAGTAGAACACAAATACGATGCAAAGGAAAACTTCCTTTTCAAACTCATTGGGTACCAGAGCTTTACCACCAGTCCATTTGCCCTCATTCACTGGGATTAATATGGGTGTCCTGCTAAACCCACAGGCCTTCCCTAATGAGTTTTGCTGCTGCTGCTGCACATTTGCTGAAGCATGGATGATGTCCTGTTAGTGCACAATGCCTCTCCCAGGGTTCATTGACCCTAATATGATATGGACATATACTGTATGTAACCAAGAACAAAGCAAAGTCGTGCACAAGAGACCTGTGACATTTACAGTGTGGTGAGGTGTGGCACCCTATACAAAACACTGATAGACATTGATATACTGTATATTGATAAGTATTGATACACTGCACACTGATGTACATTGATTGATCGTGATTAAGGAAAGTATGCAAACTTTAAAAAAAAGTTTGATTTAGGCTATGTTCATTTTAAAGTTTGTTTCCCTCTGTTGATTTGGTTTGAACATGAATCACTTTTTGTAACAGAATTTGCCACATTTGATAAAGCACTCACTTTGTTTCATTTTTCCTTTCAGCAAGATGAATAGATGAATATCATTAAATATCTCTATCTATATAGGGATAGATAGATACAGAGAGAGAAAGAGATAGATAGATAGATAGATAGATAGATAGATAGATAGATAGATATGGACATACAGATGTATTTGCAGTCAATCATGACAACAAGCCTTTAGCTGTGTTGTAATTGCTGAAAAGTACCCACCAAATTAGTATGACAAAAAACAGTTGTCACGGCACATTTCTTCTTGTCAAAAGAAAAGCTCCATGATTGATTCTTAATTGTAATACCCAGTGAATCCAAACAACCATGAGACTACCGCACACTCAAGTAACCATTAAGATAATTGCTCTAAACTCTGAAATAATAGCCGCTGCAATTTGATGATGACAGCGATGCGTGGATAAAAATAGAGGAAGCAATTCCCTCATCCCTCTGATATGGTTTGGTGTGTGCTAGAGGGCACTATGACTGGGCTTTGGCACCCCTCTATTCAGATGGATAGAGTAACCCGCCCTGCATATCAGAACAGTGTGCCCACCACTTATTTGTAGCTGCGGGGGTGTGAGACACAGTATATTCCCCAACATCAATGGCTGTTAGTGCTTGATATAGAAGCTGGCAGGCTTACAGGCCCTGGGCCAAAGAGAGGCCACTGGCCCCATGGTCCCCTACCAGTGAAAGTTGACTTCTTCATTCTTTATACTAGTGGCTGCTATAACCCTCTGCTACCAGCGGAGGCCGCTGAAAGACAGTGGTGCCAGGCTGTAATGCTGCCTGAAGAGGTTCAACTCGATGACAAATTGTTTGTTTTGTGTATATACCATTGGTGTCCCGCTCAAACATATCATTATGATCCTCATCTTACATCGTGCACCAACACACCTATTATGATTCTTGTTCTCTCCAAGATCCCTCAGCTTAATTACGCTGCTGCAGCCCGTTTAACCATTTTATCTGGAATACAGACCGTCATGGAGTTTATTCCCCCATTCTCTGTCAGAGCTACAGCAGTAAGTCCTGACCCGGTGGAGATCATTACTTTGCTGAGGGGAACGGTGAACAGCGTAATGGCAGGTTACAATATTTCATTTGGAGTCCCATCTCTCAGCGGGACCCAGGGCAGGGCTTTTAGTGGCGTTTTCTGGAAGAGGTGAGAGAGATAAAGATCAACTGTGGTGTAATCTCACCTGACAGCGTGATGAAAAATGAAAAAAAAAAAAGAAAAAAAAATAGGAGTGTGTGCACCCCGAGGGCCCCCGGGTGCTGGTGTGGTACTCGCTGGGGCTGAGGGCTTACAGAAGAAAGCCAAGTGAGCAAAAGGGTTTTCATCCCATCTTAAAGTCTAATCCACTGCAGACAATAAAGCCTCCCATTAAGTATTAGGTTGACTTGAGAAGGTTGATTACACCCATGTCAACACAGATGCAGGTATGCAACCACATACACACACACTACGCAGGTAGGCACGCACACACACACACACACACACACACACACACACACACACACACACACACACACCCTCATTCTAGACAAAATGGGTGCACGATTTCAGTTAAGGATAATGTTTGACAACTGCCTGTCATCTCCCCGCCATTTCCCCACAACCGATATCATCAGACTTTTCCATCTAGACAAGGGAACAGGTATATTATCAGTTATAAAAATAGTTTGTGCTTCAGGCTGATTTCAGATGCCACAGGAAAATTTACGTGGATCAGTTTTCAGGTTAAATACTTAGTTAACACTTAGGGCCAGTGTAATGCGTTTGGATAGGTGCACGGCTTCAATCGGAGCAGCCTGTCAGTCAGCGTGCATGGGAAAATGCTACCACAACAAAACTCAACAACATGCGCTCGACGCCTCCATCCACCGTACGTCGAGAACTGGTGTTAAACCGCTCTGATCTGTCATGTCCCGCAGGTGAACGACTCTAATTAAAGCAATGAGTTGGGACAGATGAAGAAGCAGTGTGGCCTGTTGCCCTTCCCACCCCTGCAGTGTTTGATTTGCACTCCAAGGGCACGGCATGGCTGCCGACCGAGTGAAGAAAAAAAACTCTCCCCCCCCCCCCCAAAAGAAAAACCTAAGACCTGTCTAATTGAACACCTCTCAAGCTGTCACCACACGGTTTATACCCAAAACACTGTGAAAGTTCATGTACGCATGTCATAGCTAAGCCATGAGTCATCCTTTATAGCATTTCATTGAAAAAAAAAAAAAGAGGGAGAAGAAGCACAAATGTTATGGTAGGCAGCAGCTGGGTGCAGGAAATATATCTGCTGAAAGTTGCTGCATTGGCCCCTTAAAAGTCATATGTCATACAGTCATCAAAAGGAAATTCCCTTCTTCACTTATGATAACAATTACTTCAATTTTAAAAAATGACAGCATGGTTAATTTAATTGTAATTGTGTCATTCTGTAACAACAACTACATGATCAATAGACCAAGCTGTTAGTATTAAAGGGAATGCTTCACAAACGGCCTCTTCTTGATCTATTCTTAGCAGGTATGTCTTCTGTAATGGCTACCATAAGCACTTGTGCCGGTCCCTGCATTCCGACTGTGCTTATCAAGAGTATCACTGTGCCTCTGCATGGGGCCGAGTTGCGCGCTCACTGCTACTCAAACAGTTTATTTGTAGACTATTGACAGGACACTGACACTTGTCAACAACATGTCAGATCTGGGCTGAGAGAGAGAGACGGCTTCGCTGTCAGTGGAAAGTCACCGCGAGGGCTGACATTTCCCTCCTTCCTCTCCCTCTCTCTCTCTCTCGCTCCCCCTCTCTTTGACAACCGCCCAAAAGACTGCGGAGACAACTTCAAGCTCTTCGTTGACAAGAGATTTCCTGACAAATGTGAAGAGGAACCGAGATGTTTCCTTCATTCGGTCTGACATGGGGGGATAGCTTCCCTGTTTTTCTAATGTCCGCTCACTCTTCCGATATCATAATCAATTGAATAAATACTGTAGAGCCTTTTAGAGGAGTACACACATTAAAGCGGAAGATGTGTCAATAGCAGAAAAAAGTCAATAAAGCTAAAGCACATGAATACAAAATTTAGAAATAGGAAGAGAGGCTAAGGGAGAGATAAGTGGAAAAAGAGAGAGATGATACTTCCAAGGAAAGCAGTCTTCTTGTCTAGGCCTGTTGCAATAGCACCAATCTCATGCAGTCTCACGTTGGAAGATTAGTGATGAGCTCAGTGCCTTACCATGATGTCATGATGAGCCCAAGGCAGTGTCTGGTGTGTGTGTATGTGTGTGTGTGTGTGTATTTGAAAGAGAGCGAGCATGCCTACCTGTGTGTGTGTGCTTACATAAGTGTGATTAATCTCCTTAAGACTGCTTCATAACTAATACCGGGATTTATTGTCTGTTTGTGTGTTGTGTTGTGCTGCATGTGTGTGTATCTGTGTTACCATGCGCACTGTTTGTGTGTGTGTGTGTGTGTGTGTGAATGATATGAGTGTGCCACCTCTTCCTCAAATCATCTTCCTCTTCTTCCTCCCATTTGTGCTTAGACACCTATTTTCTCACCAGCCTTGAGACGACAAACGTCCCCAACTGCTGAACATTACAGAAAAGTAGCAATAAGAAATATCATGGCCAACGACTGTATGTCTGGGGTGTGTGTGTGTGTGTGTGTGTGTGTGTGTGTGTGTGTGTGTTTGTGCATTTTGAATGTGTGTAGTTGCATGTGTGTGTATGGTAGATAGATTGATGAGGAGACATATCTACCACAGTCATGCAGGAACACACAGGCTGCGTCTCCGTCACTTTTGTGACAGCCTAATGTTCTCTCTCTGCTCCACTGCTGCCTTTTATCTCCCTCTATATCTTCCTCTGCTACTCTGCTACTCCCTTTATCCTCTGGGCCCCCCCCCCACCCCACCCCACCCCCACCCCACCCGCCCCCGTGTCCTCTCCTCTGCTCCTTATCAGCCCACGCATTACAGTCTCTTGTGTCGTGCTCGGTTTGGGTCGTAAATTACTGTACGGGATTGGTTTTATATTTGAGGCCGTAAGGATTTTTGTGGCAGATATTATATTCACTATGCGTGCCCCCCACCCACCCCCCTTCCCCACCCTCTCCCACTGTCCCCGTCTCTTTCCTTCCCATCTTGGCTCCAGCATGTGTCCCCCCCCCCCCCCACCCCCCCGCCCACCCCCACCCCCACCCCGCTAGCCTCAACCGCCACCCCACCCAGACAAGTGTTACTTTTTATTGATTCTGGCGTCTTGCTGCTTCTGTCTGCGCTGATAAAGAGCGAGAATTTGTATGTGTGCTCCTGCCGTATGGCCGTGTGAGCGTATAAGAGTGATCGAGAAAGAGAGAGAGAGAAAGAGAGAGTTTATTAGTTGAATGCTGGTCATTTAGCTTTTGGATTTATTACAGCCTATTCCGTGTGTGTGTGTGTGTGTGTGCGCGCTCTCAGGTCCAGTGTGTGCATGTGGTTTTCTGTTGGGGAGCAAGTTAGTCTTTAACTACCCCTGAAAAATAATCATTCATTCGACGGGTTCAGAGGAGTGGTGTAAAACACAGCCTGCGTCATCGGGATCGCAGCCCCTCTACATCGAAAAGGTCAAAAGCAAAACACTTTTCACACTAAAAACAGGGCAATTAAAAACGAACCTGTCTAAGCAATTTCAGACGGTCGATAACGGCACAAACGAGGTGACTGAGAAACACATAAGGCCTAAGAACCTCCTAAAAAACCTCAAGTAATGGAGGAGGACATCTTGTCTTTAGCCCCTTTTTCTTCCCCCACTTATCTTTATGGCATTTCTCTGTGTTTCCTTCCTCTGACGCACCGTCTCCTCTCTCCCAGGCTCCTCCTCGCTGCGTGCCTACCCGCTGCTCTCCGTCATCACGCGGCAGCCCCCCAACCTGCCCCACCACCTCGCCCGGCCCTCGTCCCCCGGCCGGGTCCCGCCGCACCTGCCCTTGCTCTCCCCGCAGCACCCGCGGGCGTCGGAGCCCTCGCCCAGCCAGACGCCCCTCAGCATCAGCAGCGAGTCGGAAACGGAGCACAGCGCCCCCCGCCTGAAGAAGCCGCGCCGCAGCCGCACCATCTTCACCGAGCTGCAGCTGATGGGCCTGGAGAAGAAGTTCCAGAAGCAGAAGTACCTCTCCACACCTGATAGGTCAGTTGTGGTTGAGAAACACGAGTCTGATTGGTTAGATTCAATTTGACTTCTTTGTTTTGCATTGCATGTCATCTTCTGTTTCATGTACAGGGACACGCACAAATAAACAACACACACACACACACACACACACGCAAATTGGAACAGTACACCACATGCACACACGTACACACACACACACACACACACACACACACACACACACACACGCATGCACACATAAACCAACATAAACCCCCAAATGCAATTGTTAAGCAGTGGTTCACCCTACATCATAATTTATTGATTTATCCTGTGGGGAATGTCTCATGTAATGTGAATTTGTCTAAGCCAGTGCATTACCTCAGCATTCTAGTTGAGACAAGAGTAACGTTTTAACCCTGAGCCCTCGAACAGCAAAAAGCCCCAACAAAGAAACACTGCCTTATTCAAGAAAACAGGGCCACTGGCCAACACAAGCAAACAGAAATGTATTACATTGATTTATTGCCAATCATTTAATATATGTGCAGGTGTATATAAAATACATTTAGCTTTGTACAATAAGATGAAGTAATATCCATGTTAATATCTGGGTCATTTTTGGGGCCTGACATGAGGTTATAACATATTTTCCATTTTTATTGTAGGCCCCACTTTTACATTTGGCCTGCAGGGTATATTTCCATTATAGCACACATTAATATTGAAACATAAACCTCAGAAACTTTCCTTCACATGAGCAATAGGAATCCCAAACAGCTTGTGAACCTCAGCAACAAGTAGAGATTGAATGTTTCTACTCCCTCCCCAACCCCCTTGATCTTCTATTTTTTTCCATATCCACATAGAATAACTGACGCTCTTTATGTTCATGCATTCACACAGGCACACAGTTTTACAAATATCTACATTTACATATAAACACCTCTAATATTGTAGTCTGTCTTCTTTGCGCTGAATGTAATCACCTCATCTGATCTAAAGACATTAACATATTTGAAAGAAACAAAATTTATTTGTCATTCAGTTTACATCCCACCCTGGAGGAAAACTCCCACGATGCGATATTAAATATATCACACGTTAGCCTCGCCTGCAAGCCAATGGCAGTGTGCCATGCCTCATCTTAAAGCAGAACCCCTGAGGCGGAGCACAACTCAGTGATCAAAACCAACCACCCCTATGGACGACGGTGCCAAAATACTGTGTCCTGTCAAAATATCTGATTCTGACGCTGTGTTGAGAACTAATTAAATACCCAGCTGGCGGAAAAACATCAACAGAGAAAATCCCCCTTCAAACCCCCACATCAAAGGTGTGGCGTGCTCCCCACTTTGGTTTGTTATGATCCAAAGATAACTTGAGATTTCTCTTCCTTTCCTTGGCTTGGAAGCGCTGCGGTCTTGGATCGAGACGATGCACGGGGGTGGGCGGAACCAAAAGCAAAACGTCCCACAAAACCACTAAGACTTTTTGATTATTTATATTGTCAAGCAATAATGATTTTTATATCATTTTCAATTATAATAATCAGCGCCATAATCATCATCATCATTATTATTAAAAGGTATTCAGCTGCACCCAAAATTCCCTCATGATAGGTGTGAGAATGCAACAAAATGGAGGTCTTGCAGTAGCCTAGAGGGAAGTAGCTCATACACTGCCACTATTGCTGTAAGTGTGTGGTTTCTCTCCATAGAGAGCTAATGACCATAAATAACTGGGGTGTTTTCCTCTTTTGCAATTACTTTTCCTTGCCTCCAGTCCTTGCATTACTATAGACAGGGGCACTTGAGATAGTGAAGTGTGATTGACAACTTGATTGCCTGTATTTCTGCCATAGAGTTTTTTGAAAGTACAGTGCACAAACGCATGCACACACACACACACACACACAGCCCTTTGTGTAGGGTATAAGGCTTTGTAGACTATACCTTCAATCAGAGGGATTTGTTATTGCTCTGTTTTTTCGATTGTGGTCGATTCTGGCCTCTCTCCTGCTCTATTTTTCTCCGTCTGCCTTGCCTCCCCTTTCACCATCAAATGAGAGTCAGTTCCTTCTGGTGGCTGAGAGGGGTTGAGAATCCAATCATCTGACTGTGAGAGACTTTGAAGGGAGAAGAGTGGAGGAAATCTCATTTCAAAAACCTGATAACCCCCCCTTTTCCTCTACAAATGGATCCCTCGTTCATTTATCTGTCCCTTCCTGAGGTATCACATTACACGCCAACCAATAGCCCTATTAGTCATGGATCAGCACATGTGGTGGATGCATTCAGAATTCTCTGTAACAGCCCCAATCATCCAGCTACAAATGCTGTGATTGGATTACTGACCTCGGTACAGATGTTTCAAAAGACTGTTCCCTTAGCCACAGGTGTACAGTGTCTGTCTGGGCTGAGACAGCCTCAAACCCTGAGCTAATAGCCAATCAGCTTTAATGTGAGATGCAAAACAAAGAGTTAAGTGTAATAAGAGAGGTTTGTTACATCAAGGTTTGCTACACAGGCAACCTCCAGGCGTAACACCATATTGTGTACTTGGCAGGCGAGTGAAAACATTTAACATCAAGATTACTGTTTAATTAGTAAGTCTTTCTGATCATTCCTATATTTTCCTGCCAGTGGGAAAAAAAAAAAATCCGGGATTGATTCTACCTGGTTCTTCTGGGAAATGTGTTGAGAGAAAACAAACTGTTGCGCGCATTCTCGAAAGCACGGGGTAACATGAATAATATGTTACATACAGGCTGAAGGACCTTAACACAGAAAGTATATGAAATGCCCATTCTGACATGTAGTCTGTGTTGTCTGTGATTTTTGCAGGTTAGACCTGGCCCAGTCACTCGGTCTCACACAGCTTCAGGTGAAGACATGGTACCAAAACAGACGTATGAAGTGGAAGAAAATGGTAAGAGATAGAACTTGGCAAAGGCTGCCATGTCTGGGAAAAATAATGGTGGAAAGAAGGAGGAGAAAAAAATAGTTGGCCTGGCTCTGATTTCTTTGCTTATCATTTTTATATCATACTGGAAAATTCTGGGCACACAGGAATATATATTTTTTTTATCCTTTGGCACTATGGCTTCCTTGCACTGCTTGCAGTTGCTTGTAATGCTGGTAACCAAGGAAAACTTTACTGTTGCACTAAGTGTAAATCACTCTAGATAAGAGGTCAGCTAAATGCCTAAAATGTTAATGTAAAATAGGCAATGCATGTGGCAGAAAGGCAGGAAGAGAGGGTGTGGGAGGCAAAGTGTGGTGTGGGGTTTGACTGATGATGACGACAGCGAGAGCAAACGCTTTTGTAGCAGGGTCAACAACTCAGAGAACAAAAAAAACGACCTCAAATCGTTAACTCTAAAGATAAATGAGTGCAAAAGGGGCAGCCAGGAGCAATACGTCTTCTCTTAATTACTATAATAACCAGCGTTGCCTTTGACTGCTGCTGCCATTTATCACTAGACGGGTCCACTGAGACTGTGTATGTGCGTCCGCTCCTCCAGGTGCTGAAAGGAGGTCACGAGGCGCCCACTAAGCCCAAGGGGAGACCCAAGAAGAACTCCATTCCCACCACAGAGGAGATCGAGGCAGAGGAGAGGAGGATGAAGCTGGAGGAGGAGGACAGGATGAGGAGGGCGGCCGAGGAAGCGGCGCTGGCCCACGGAGGAGAGGCGTCCCAGCTGGAACCGCAGGACCTCAGTACGGTCCCGACCACAGCTATGGAAAGCCACAATGCAGCTGCGGCGGCGGAGGGATCTGAGCGAGAGCTGCCACTCCCGATGCAGTCAGAGACTCACGCAGCCAGCTAAGCAGGAACGAAACCGCCAAAGACTAATGCCGACCTGAAAACAGACAAATAGTGCCTCAGGATCACTGTAAAAAAAAAGCCTGTCTGGTGTTTAGAGCCATTTGCTTTTGGGATTTGACTGGAAACATATTGGTGACACCCAAACTGTACTTAATGTAACCCGTTATTTTTCGTATACTGAGAACTGTACAATGCAAAGAGCTAACATGCATAGACACTGTTTGCACTGGTGATGATTTGGCCTTTAGAAACTATATTTGAGGAGATCCCTAGCCAAAGAGTGTGTAAATCAAACCAGTCTAAGCAGGCCAGTAGCTAGGCTCAATACTCACAACAGAGTAATATGTAGTGCAGCGTTTTTATTATTATTGTGTGTCACAACCATAGGAGATCGGTTTTGACACCTCTCCGTCCCAAGACCTGCCTCACATAGTGCATGTGCCAAAATCTGAAAAATTGCCTTACTATAGTGTACCTATGTATATAAATCACTTCTCTGCCAAAAAAATATATTATTAAATGGCCACAGTGCCTTTTTGGTCTCAGAGGAAAGCTTTTAAAGTGTTGATGAAATAACTATCTAAATACAAGTATATTTTTTACAGTGTCTCACATCGTTTTTGATTACAAGTGCTGTTTTTGGAGACAAAGCTGTAATGTTTGGTAAAGAACAATTTCACACTCTACATTGCAATTCTTCTATACAGCTTTAAGACGTTTATCTGTTCATTCATTTGATCAGTAGTTTTATTTTTTCGTTTTTTTTTCAATCTGAAAATCAATATTTCTGCCAAGCCATGCACTGTATCATACTGTAGAAATCTGTATAAAGTATAAAATATATGGTCTTTAGGATATATATGTAAAACATTATTTTCAATTGTTGTTTTAAATTGGATTAAAATAGTTTGTATGTATAATGTTACACCCGTCCCGGATCTTTTCTTTTTTTTTCAGAATGACTCTACTGCCACGAGGCGTCTAAGACTCTTAAGCTGTCAGAGATTCTCAGAGGGAATAAATCATAGCTTGTGCCAAAGATACAGGGCAACTGCTGAACATTTAAAAATCTTAGAGATGTTTTCAGCCCGCAGGCCTTGCATGAGTGGCCCCACATCAGTACGTTAGACTTGCATTAACATAAAACTGTCTTCAGCTGCCTGTCAATGCTTTCACTTTACACTTCCAACTCGAATTGTTCTTTTCAAAGATTTGTAATTTTAAAGAGTTTGACTTTTTGAATTATACAGATCTATTTTTATTTGTTATTGTTTCATATGAAAAGTGCAGTATTTTTCTGATGTAAATAATGCTTGTTTGGTAAGCTTGTTTGCTGTTTTTTTAGGTTTGTGTAAAACCATTTTTACCATATACACGTGTGTGTGTTTTATGTATTTAAATACACCTAATAAAATGGCAATCATTTTCATTTCACTTGGTATTATTACCACATGATTGCTCAAAGTGCCGATACGTAAAAGTTGTAGGTCCTGTTTTATATTCTTAGCCCTCAATCAAAGCTAAAGTTTCAAAGGCATTGTTCTCTGATGAAACTTCACGCATCAATGCAGTGTGTTGCATACAAGCGAACACTAAACAAAAAGTTTAAGACTATTTCTGCATGCTCAGTGTTGTTTTTTTATGTAAAAAGTTCAACAGCAAATTAAAGTTACAATGAAAATGTATGTGCTGTAGTAATACTATAATTAATAACCACGCTTGATCAGTTTCATCTCAATACATTTGAGCTGCAGGATCCTTTCACACATAGTTCACAGCAACAGAAATAAATTATGGATGAAGTGTGTTGTGGCATTATATTTAGTCCTCCACCCTGTTTACTCAGATAAAATTGAATAATATTAGACATCCTCACAGTCGTACTGTCACTTTATATAAAGCGTGTTTAAATCAAACACAATTATAGTAGCGCCGGCAGGTTGGAGGAGTTCAGGCAGTTACATTACAGAGGAACCATTTGAAGATGTATTATCCTTTTGAAAAGTTTTCCATAAATCACGTTCAAGAGAACAAAGCATTTAGGCACTCCATGTTGTGACATTTATCATCTTTATCTTTACAGCAAACAAGCTGGCCTTTAGTGCACCTAAAGACTCTTCTGTGACCCTGAGCAAGTGAGTAACAGTCTAAAGTGTATTTTTAGTGCCTGATACCGGACACGGATGATTTCTAAAGCAAACAGTGCAGGTTAGCACTGAGTGAAGTGCACTGTGCTCTAACGCCTTGTGTAAACATTCTGAGCATGCTTTGTATGTGTGAGCATTCAAAAGCAGAAGCCCCCACGCTGTCTTGGAAGTACAGTCGAGCCTTGTTAGGAGTCATTTTTCAATCTCAGGGAATACATTCGGCACTTTTTATGTCTGGCAAAGGTCAAGGTGAAAGAGATTTACAATTGGGAGACTAAATGTTTTTTTGTGTTTTTTTTTTTTTTACATAGAAAACATACCCAGGGATCAATATTTGGCAAAACAGTGTGGTTATCAAAATCAGTGTGGTTCACTACGAATATAGATGTCACAGATGTGATATATTTTCAATGTTGCCTGCCAAGCAGCCATGTTGATTACTACTGATTAGAATCGTTTCATACATAGCATTCTTGCTCTAGCTGAGCATAACGATACATTGTTTTTACTGTAGTAAACTTCTATCACATACAATATTAAAAAAAAAATTATCTTCTCTTCTCTTCTCTTCTCTCTCTCTCCAGTACAATGCCCACTAAATGATATGGCATCTTTGCAAATTATGTATCAAAATGAAGGCCCATTAAGAAGTACTGTCAAAAAAGATAATAGATAATATTTTAGAGAAAGGCATATATTAATAAACAACCCTTTGCTTTATTTAAGTCACAATAATAAAGGCATAATGAGTTCAATATTGTTGGAACTGGGGTCAGCATGTAGTCAATCTTACCGTCGACCTTAATGAGTGAAACAAATCCTGTTTGCATTGGCGAAAACATGGGGTGTAAAATACGCCATGAATAAGTGTCTGGGTTCCTACAACTGGAGCCAAACAATGCAATGCTTTCAGTACCATTGTTTTAGTCGTGACCCTTGCATAGTACGCGTTTGCCCAAATTAAATAAAATAACTCACTTTGGATCTGTCATCTACCTGGTTACAGCCACTGGGAACACAACGTTAATAAAGACTAATGAGGATTTACCCTAATGACCATGGTCATACAGTCATTTGTTTGGCATGCATTTAAGTTTGATTATTCTGAATTTGCCCTGCCACTTGCCAGGCTTATGTAGAATGAGCAGTGAGTCAGCCCAGCCACCTGGTTAAATGATGGCTAAAACAACAAAAGCTTTTGGAGCAGGTACAGTGTATCTGCTTTAATTGCAGGGAATGAGGGCAAACGTTTCCCTATTAAATATCCTTGTGAAAACAGAGTCTTCTGGCTGGCAGGCAGGCAGGCAGGCAGGCCTGTAGATACCAAAGGAGCTGCACTGTGCAAGTCTCCACAGGCTGCAGTGAGCTGCTCTAGGCTAATTGTTGTGTGGCGAGGTAAGGAAGACTTCCAGAAACAGCCCTGCGGTAAGACACTGGCGGCCTAATTGGAGAGTCTGTAATTTTCTCACAGGTCCAAGTTCAGACGCGGGTCACGGGAGTGGAGTGGTGTCAACCCTAGCCGGCCCCCTTTCCCCCCCACCCACTAAGACATCCATCGCGCACCTTCACCTGTCAGCTTAGCGTACGCTCCAGCAATTAGCCCGGACTGATTTGAGTCGGGGGGGTGGGGGGTTGGGGGGGAGGGCGCAGCTCACTGTGTGTCACCCCCATGTGTGTTATGACAGGGGGAAGTCATTTCTAAAGGTTGAGTGCAGGAGCCACAGCAGGGCTTACCAAAGTCAATAAAGGTAGATGCTTTCTGCAACATGCACAATGCTCCCATTGTCTTCTTACAGTGGAAGAGAAGCGGTCGTCATCAGGAATGGCATCAGAACCAGAGTCACCTCCATTCATGAAGTGCATGCACAAGACATGTGGCTTAGTGTAGCTGTTGCTGAGACTCACATATTGTGCAAGATATGCATTAAAGCAATATTTGGCTTTAGTTGTATATTTCCATTTGTTTCAAGCTCACCACCTGTTTGGTCTGTGAAGCTGACCAATGTGACAGCAATATATCAACTGTCCATTTACAATTTCCAGCAATCCCCAACATCAATAGTAATGAAAAGTAGAATCAGATAATTTGCTTTTTAAAGCTGCATTTAAGAAAACAAGAACCTAGATGTAATCATAAACATAGGCTTTTATAAACAGAATCATAAACAACCATAGCCATAAACAATTATAACCACGAAAACAATCTTCATCCTGAACGTATATTAGTGTGAACTGCATGAACACTGGGGGAGACTAAACAGTCAATTATGAACTGAAAACATGTCTATATGAATCAAAATGTATTTCCTCATTCTCACTTTGAAATATTCTATGCAACTGGATGAACCCCACCGCCAACCATCCACTCCTGACTCAATTACATCTTTGTTATGAAAAACTTCATGCTAAACTGCACAGCCTCCCACCCAGTTCATTGAGGAAAGCTAGTCAAGTTATTTTCAGTTGAACATGTTTTCTCCACGACTACAGGCATAATATTAAAACATCCGAATAATATAAAAAAAAAAAATTGGAAGGAACAAATATTCATTCAAATGCATTATGTGTGCTTTAGCGAATATTACAATTACAATTACAATTTCCCATTTGGCAGACGCTTTTATCCAAAGTGACAACGTTCTATTCAGGAGAGAACAACGAGAGTAAGTGCCATAAAGCTAAGTTCTGGTCCAACAGGACATAGGTGCTACGAGGCAGGTCTACGAGGCAGTGCTATGAGGCAATGCATAGAGAGCATAGAGTGCATAGAGGCAGATAAAAAGTTTTTTTTGTTTTTTTTTGTTTGGTTACACAGTCCATTAGGTGAGAAGGTGTTCACTAAACAGGTAGGTCGAAGCCGTTTTGGTTGCTGCTTTGTAGGCGAGCATCAAGGACTTGAACTTGATGCGGGCAGCAACTGGGAGCCAGTGGAGGGATATGAACAGCGTAATATGGTATTCCGTTTCAGCAACATCTCTAATACACACACAGACACACACACAGAGATAGAGAGAGAGAAGCTCCCCTTGAACGTCTCTCCACAGTTCTTTCAAGGCTACACACAGAACAGCAAAAAAACAAGTGCCATATCACAGAGGACAGTTAGGTGGTGCTAGTGTCAAAAGACAAACAGAGCTCAACAGTGACCACCCAACCAACTACGAGATGAATCGTGACCATTAAACATTTCATTCGGAGAAAAATAAAATAAAATTGGAAAACGGAAAAAAAGGCAAAAAAAACCCCAACCTTTGCCTGTTTTTCTGTTTTCCAATTTTTTGTTCCAATGTTTTATGGTCACGATTCATCTCGTAGTTGGCTGGCTTGGTTCCAGGCTTAAAACTCTTTATATAAGGATTTTTCTGAAACGTCAATGGAGTGAATGAATGGGAAATTCACTTCCGGAACCGGAGCCGTTCAAAAGTGGGTGGTCACTGTTGAGCTCTATTCCCTTTAGAAAGACAGAAAGAAAGAAAGAAAGAAAGAAAGAAAGAAAGAAAGAAGCAGGCAAACAAACAAATGAACAAATGGAGAGAGACACCAGAAAGTAGTAGAGAAACATTTGCACCAGAGCTATAATTTCAATTTACAAATGTATCACTATTGAGCACTAAGGCAACAAGGACAATTCCAGCACATTCACTGTTTTGGTGAGTAAAGTGTGTTTTGATTCTGATGTTGAATGCTTAGGGCTCTCATTGTCAGCTCTGCTCCACTCTTCTGTGTTTGAAAGTGTAAAAGTAATAAAATGGACACAACTAAGATATCTTCTTTATGTACAATGTAGCCTCTCTTTAGTTTTTAACTTTTAGAATGTCAGAGTTGATTTGCGCATGTTGTCAGCTACATTGATCATTGATCAATCTGCAAATTCAACGCTCAGCAAAATATTTTGTATTGCCACAGTCCACTCAGCCAACAAGACCAATGAGTTAGAGTATGATTTATAGTTGACTGAGGAACTCATCCATTCATGCATTAAGACTAGAATGTCATGCAAAATGTATCATTTGCTCTCTTTTTTTGTAATAAAAAGTTATATTTTAAACTGGAAAAGCTATAGGTTTCAAGATTCCTTTTTAGCTAAAGCTACTATTAAAAACTATCCTTGTATTCAGAAAAGCATATGGTATTTTTCACATAAGGAAATCTTATTGATCAACCAAGACAGACCAATCAACACTAACTGCAGTAATTGAGAACAGATAAAGCAATTTCCTAATGCAAATTCACTGGGAAATTGCCATAAAAGGAGCAGTTAGTTTCTAAGAATACCCCTGAAAAAAATGCAGCAAGATATAGTCCAACTGAAACTTACAGTAAAAGGCAAACTAATTCCCTCTCTTTTTTCAAAAGGCCAACAACCCCAACCTGTTTCCCAACAACACGATTTCCTACGCAAGACTACCCATGATTCATTGCAAAGATCAAGCGCCAGATACAAATCAGTGAAAGTGTATGAGCATCCAAAGTAAATGGAAGTCAGAGAACATTTTCTCCCAAATGCGGACAAACCAACATATAAAAGCTCTCCACCTCGTGGCGAGCGTAAAAATTGGCCACTTTCCATTCAGTTTTGTTTAATGATTTTCACAATCAGCATCTGAACCTCAAACTCACAAATCTCAACAACTCCAAGAAGCATTGATGTGTTTCCAGGACCTAATGAATTTGATTGTCCATGAATGGCTTCCTCTCATTTACACAATCATCTTCTTTCATCCATGCTGACCATGCTGTCGTAACACAGATGCTTTGGTAGGACGAAGGGCCCAAATAATAATCTCAGTCTTTTAGTCTAATGTATTTACTGTGTTAATTACAGTGCTGTCCGCCTCCCTGTCTTCTTTCCCTAGCTCATGCTCTGGTCAACATGTCTGGGAGACGACGACACTGCCTCCTACCTCCAGGCTCTCAAGCTCATAAATCAACTGTGTGCGTGTGTGTGTGTGTGTGTGTGTGTGTGTGTGTGTGTGTGTGTCTGCATGCTTGTTTTTGCTGCAGGGATATTAAAGGGCTTGTTATGGAAGTCATGATCACTGGCTCAGGGGTATATATCCGCCCGCTGAGGAGACGGGCGGTAATAGACCTGTCAGTTGTGTTTTACCCAGGAGCTACCGTCTGCTGCTTCGTCCAAACCGCTGCCGACTCCCCCGCACCCCCGGACCTCCCCGGTTATCCATGTCGATAATGACTCACCCCCCTAGACTGATAACGGCCTGTTACAAATGTCTGGCCTCAAGAGATGTCGAATGCGAGACCAAAAATTCTTAGACTGGTGTTAATTCTTACTAAAAATGTTAAATACCAGAAAGAAAAGAAGAAAATAGAAGAATAAAGGTGCACACAAAGAAGTGAACTTGGAAACTCGTGCACAAGTTTTACAATTTTAAGTATACTTTGAGGAAAGCAAGACATAAAACATTATATTTATCACAAAATGCATGCAAGCAACTCCCAGCTGGGTGGATTAATGTATAGTTATAGAAAAATAACAGTTAAAGTGAGACAGTGGCGTGGGCCATGTGGGTGGCGGGTACTGTCAGAGTTTCTCACTGTGATCATAACTCATTCTCCGGCACAGCTGAGTACATGGGAGTCATCCATACAAAATCCAGCAAAGCCGGCAGTTCTTTTTTTTTTTTTCTGCCGTGACCTGGTCTGGCCTTTGGGAGATATACTCTCATTTGCCATTTTAGACAGGGGATTTTATGGTGGTCTCCCTCCCTCCCTCCTCTTTACAGTAACAAATCAAACCCTTTCAGGAAAGAAGCATCAGATAACATAAAAGACATGGCTTCCATCGGTAAAAATTCATAGCTGCCTACATGCTGTATATTGACAGAGGTTTGGCTCACAAACTTCCCCGATGAGGCAGAAAGTTGTTTATATGTTTTTTATTATAACTACGCTGCTTACTGTGTTTTGGTAATTTTTTTTTTTTTGTTTGTTTGTTTTTCGAGAATGCTTATTCTTTAAGTATTTTTTAAAAAGTCTGTACTTTTACTTCTACTTGAATATTTTATTGCTTTTACTTGCAAATGTTTTATTTTTTTTTGCCTCTTTTGCGATAGTAATTTTCTAGACAACTGAAAAAAACAGTATTTTAACTTGAGTAAAATATTTCACCAATTTCCCCTCCTCGCACAGCAGCGGACAGGGGTCTCGCTCACAGCCTTCCTTCCTTCACTTCTCTTTCCCCACTCCATTCTCTGCCTCTCCTTCACACTTCCCTCCCCCCTCTGCCAGGCTTTCACTCAGGGTTTTCCCTAATGGTAAAGAACAGCTCCTAATGCACTTAATTTAGGCTACATGAAAAACGGAGCTCAATAGGCTTGTAATCCACATTTTACACTGAGACTTGAGTTTATAAAGGAAGCCGCGTTCAAAGCCAAGGAAATGTCGGAGGGAGAAGGGGAAAAAGTGCAATACTGCCGACTGTGTAATGCGGGATCAACCGAGTGGCAGGATGGCTGAGCAATTACGTATTTGTTGAAAGCCCATTTCATAGGACTGTGCCCAATTGAAATAAAATGTGTTGCTGATCCGAGAGGAAGAGTGTGTATGTGTGCATGTGTGTCTCTGTTTATGTGTGTGTGTTTTTGTGTTTTTGTGTGCATGTTTCTCTAATTTGACAAAGACTTGCCTTCTCCCACAGACAATCAGCGTTCTCTATTTACATTCAGACACTTCTGATCAGCTTGTGTTTGCTCTTCTCCGAGAGCGCAAAGAAAACTTCCCAGAAGAACCTGTTTCCTCCTTGTCAAAATTACTTTGAATGAGACTATTCTTCTTTTTTTTTCTGACACAAATCCATACCTGCTGCTCTAGGACACTTTCCTGTGCTGACAGGATAGACTTTCCTTTTTGCGAGCGGTGGACACTTACACCCTCTTTCCATGGGGAAAAGCGTGTGTATAGAAGGATTTAACGTCAGTTAAACTGTGTTGTGTTGGGCCAGCAGGCAGGTAATGTGCTCAGGTGAGCGATGTGTCCTTTCTTGAAATATTTCCACTGGGAAAAATGAGAGAGAGAAAAAAGCCGAGGATGGATACTGGTGATTGGCAAGCTGTGAGGAGCTTCTATTTTCTCAACATGTTTAGCTTCTCCTCTGTCAACTGCTCTGACAGAGGAGCATGTCAGTGATTCTGCGAGGGGGCTCTGCTCTTTACTGCCTGGGCTGATGTCAGGGAGCAGCCAGGGGTCAGCCGTCAGCCACAGGGGCGGGGCTAACAGGATGATTGACAGTTCCCAGGCTGGTATGCTTCGCTAGCTGTTACTGAATCCAATGTGTGGTGTTGCCACAGGAATAAACAGATCTTTTTTTTTATTGTACTGTTATGTTTGTATTTTAAAAATTAGTTATATTTACATTTTCCCAACAAGATAGTTTGTCTGCTCCCATTGAAATTAGGTGCAAGTTAGGATATGTAACACCTCAGCTCACAAACAAAAGAACTCCCCAATAAATGCCCTGTGCCATTGTGTAGTGCCTTCTGCATGCATAGTTTAGCCACTGAAACAATTATGCTTATGCCCAAAGCACATATACAAGCTGATGCAGGTGAGGCAGATGCATGTGTGACTCATCTGTGCATTATTCACATGTCCCAGCAAAGCTCAACCACATATTACTTCATGATTGCCATAAATGACACGTGTGAATTACAAATCACAGAAAGTGGTTGACACTTTGGGCTTTTGTGGTAAAAAAAAAAAAAAGAACTTTTTAATGTTATACCATGTTTGACTGTAGGCTACTCCTGATCTCTACAATTACCCGCCTCATATACTTTTAGGGGACCCTTGGCTTGTGTGGTGAATGCTGTGGCACCATCAGCAAAATTACTAGCTCTCAGTTGTTTTAATGAGTCCCATGATAGGAATAATTCAAACTGCCATATTCCACTATCTGACAAGAGTCAGAGGTGAGAAGGAAAAGACACAAAGAAACCATTAAAATGCAATTTTGTTTTATAAGGTTTAGTTTCAGCTAGAAAGTTATTGCAAACTGTATTAAAGTGCAGCTGCTTCGAGTTAGATATGAGGAAAATTTAAGGCCTCCACAAAAAAAATTCTACTGTATATCAAGTTGCCTCAACATCAGGCAACGCATGACGGATTCAAATTCCAGTATGACAAAATGCATGTTGTGACACCAAATGATAATGACTGTTGTTTGCAAAATGTATTTAGCTAATATGAGACGGCATACATTTCAGCACATGTATATTGTACTTTCACTCCTTGCCCTGCTGCAGACAAAACCTCCTTTATTTCCGAACGCAGCGCGGGACACACTCAAGTGAGTCAGTTCCTCTTGAACTGCTGTCATAACCATCAGAAAGCAGCGCTCCATGAAGAGCAAGACCTGCCAGACCCGCCAGAGGTTCATCCCTCTCCACCTGTTGTGGCGCTGGTTGCTATAAACATATGAGTAATTTGAATGGAGTATGCAATACTGTAATGTTTCCTTCAAGATGTTATCTCCCTGAGTTTGGCACAGTGCCCTGTACTCAGGGTGTATGCACAGGCTGAAACACATACACACACTTAGTCACACACACGGACACACACACGCACCCACGCACTGGAGCAGGAAGAGCAGGAGAAGGAGGGGAGGAGGAGAGGATGAGGAGGTGGCAGTGGCTGCGGTGCTGATATCTCTGTCCTTGGCCCTGACAAGGTGAGCGCTCTTAGCCCGGAGGACTGGCTGCACAAGCAGCATTGCTGGCTGGTGATGTGGATAATTTCATAAGCACTTAAAGGTGATGAAACACGAGGGCATGGCAGATGGAAGAGAGATAGATAGGTGTGTTTTTGTCTTAGAATGTGTGTGTGTCTGTGTGTGTGAGTGTGTGTGTGGTGTGTATGTGAATTGACAAAAAGACAGACTTTGACATCATGTCAGCGGGTGCCAAAAGGAAAAGCATATTGAAAGAAATGTGTTCTTTGACAATGCATAACACGTTTCTAGGACAATACCGCTATTATTATTTTTTTTCTCTGATGTTAGTCTGTCTTTTAGCATTAACCCATGCTGTGTACTGTTGCAGCTCATGTCACCCATACAGCCTAAAATTCAGTCAGTAGTACAGTATTGGGCTGTGATTAGCTACGGTGAACTTTAGGATTCTATGGCTCATGACTAATAGAGTGATCGTTCATTTTCTCAACCTGCTTAATCCTTTTCGGGGTCATGGGGAAGTGAGGCATATCCCAGCATGCATTGCAGCATGCATGCAGAAGGTGGGGAGAAACCCTGGACAGGTCGCCAATCCATCGCGGGGCTAACAGAGATAGAAAGACACTCATTCACATTCACAATTTGAGTCTCCAATCCACCTGACTTGCATGTCTTTGGAATGAGCACCCAAAGGAAACCCACACAAAGCAACGTGGGTGCGTCTTGCTTTGAGGTGACAGTGCTAAACACAGAGTCACGCCAATATGTGTGATTGGTTATTGCCATACTTTCATTGTTGGTGTTATATGATGACTTCATTGTGAGGGAGAGGGGGCTACCAACAGTTAAAGCTTATTTAGAATGAGATGAAACTCATAAATGACACAGGCAGAAAAAAACTAAACTGATTGCAGTGTTTAATTGCATTCTAATTTCAGAAACAATTTCCAAGCAAGTGTTTTACACAAGATACTGTCTCTCTAACAATGTAAAATAGCCTAGACTAGACTAGACTGGGAAAGTGTTAGTAGCATTTTTGAGCCTTTAGGAGCTACAAGTTGAAACCATTTCCATTCATAGTTTCTGGCAAGGCAACTGATTGAACTAAACTTTTTAAGCGTAGATGTAAACTGATCATTCAGATAAGGAAAAAGCTTATTGATGTAGTATAATACTTAAAATTGTAAAGAATACATTGTAATATATTGTGGAGAAAATAATATAATCAATAATCAGGACATATTTTGGAACATTTGACTATAGGACAATTTAACAAGAAAACAAAAAATGAATATGTTTTAATTTCAAATGTCAAGCCCACTCATCTGAACTGAAGATCAAAGCATTATCATTAACCCCTTGCATCTTGTTAAAATGCATAATGACAATCACCATAGACACAGTCACAAAATGCATTAGGCGATGATGATGCTTTTCTTTCCTGTGGTGTGGGTGGTAATGATTCAATTTCCCTGATAGGTGCTTCCTGATTAGCAACCAGAGAGGAGGGGAAAAAAGGAAAGAAGCATTGAAGAAATGGAGAAAATGGCCTCGCTATTAGGTTTAGGAATGATGATGCAAGGGAACAGCCGAGCTCGTTGGTCGCCGAATGAAAGAGAGAGGGAAAAAAAAAAGAAAAAAAAAGAATGTCACTGTGCTATTTTTCTTCCACCAAAGGAACACGGTAACAGGGCCTCAGGGGGGATTTTCTTTAGGGTTGGGGGGCTTATTTGAATTGGATCTGCTGTTGATTGAAATGAATCGGCCCAATATCACAACTCCTTATAACTCGATCCCGGGGACAGATGGAAGAGTCATCTGAGAGGACACTTTCTCTAATCCTCGCTCTTCTCATGTGCTGTGGCATTCTGGGATGTCGGAGAGGGAAGAAAGAGGATGGGAGAGCCGGGTGACCCTCCAAGCCCTCACACACATTCACGGACAAATGTGCGCACTTAGACACACACACACACACACACAGATCCATCCCAGAGGCTTCTAGCTGTGAGGCGCCCTGATTTCACGGTGGACAGGGCAGTGAGATCAAAAACAACAGAAAGGTGTAGAGGAGAGTGTTTGTTTAGTTTTACTCCTCATCCAGCAGTTGGAGCGGCGGGCTGCGGGGGAGCAGGAGGTCAGCTTGTCAGACGCAGTCATCTAAACCTGGCTTTGACCCTTCCTCACCTTTGACAGGCTCTGGTTTCAGTGAGGCTGAAAGAAAAAGGTTTCCACAACTTTTGTAAGATGTGACCATCGCTTTCACATTTTGTCATTTTACCCTGCCAGTGGATTTGATCCTAAATGTAATATACTACTGTTTTACCTTTTTTTTTTTGATGAAAGCTAAGTTGCCATCTAATCTGAATAATACTAGTGTGAATACATTTCTGTGCACTTTTTTTTTCTAATCAGGGATAGTTGTGAGTTCTTCAGTTCGTTCATTTGAATTGCACCAAGACAATGTTAGACCTGTAATCATGCTTTGATATACCTTTGGCTTTGCCGCCCTTCTGGAAGCTTTTTGGCCACTACTCTCCTTCTTTCTCTCTCTCTCTCTCTCTCTGACCCACTCTCTCCTCCACAACCACCCCACTGGCATTTAAACCCCTTATCTTTCCATTTCCTGCTGTTAAATCACTGCTGTGCTGTCAGCAGCAGCATTGCCGCGGCTCACATCCACTCCTCCCCGTCGACGGAGTGGTCGCTCTGAGGCGAAGTTACGAGAGGAAGCGCCATCGTAAATCTAGTGTTTGTTGTGACAGCACAGAGGAGACGAGTGGCACTCTAATAACAGCCATCAGGAGCCTCCACTCCATTGTAAAATGTAACATGGACTCCAAAATATTGAGTCACCCATACAAGCTTATATACACATTTACATACATATACATTTACAGAAATCACTTTTTTTCCACTTAACTTTTTTGAGTTCAAGTAGTAGTCTTTGCAGCAAGATATGACTTTTTGTCTTTGCGCAGTGAACTGGAGGACTGGGGCCTGAGACTTAAGGCCTTGGTATGGCATTAAGGAAGACGACTCAGAGTGGGAGAGCTGGAGATCGTGTAGTTAGCAGGCAGAAGGCTCCTCTCCTCTCGTGCAACTTGTTGGAAGTTTGCAGTTTAAGAAAAGTGGCTGGTATAGGTCTTAAACATTTAGCTGTCAGCACAAGCAGGTGCACCTTTTGTTCCTATAGTAGTCACACAGCTCGTTACAGGGTCAAGCATCTAATAATAACATATGAAAACACAAGGCGTGCTGCGTATCTGTGAGCTGGTTGTCTCAGTCTAAAATTATCATTTCGATTTTCATTTGGAACCAACTGAAATTGGCAGTTTCGATTGCAATCTATTTCAACGGTTCTGACCTGAAACGCTGTCAATAACAATGCATTATTTCAGCTAGTGTTCATGGTGAGTCAATAGAAGTAAAGGCACAATGGAGGCGATTGTTCATGGACGGCCTTGGATACAAACTAATGGTTGCTGTCTTTATCAACACTGCCTCAAAAACAAGTCTGGCAAATTTCTGTTTGGTTGAGTGGCCACAGACAAAGAAAGCCAGTGTTCCAATTGACTGACATAATCTGTGACACATAAATGATTTACTCAGCCTTAATACCAGGGCAGGGCATGGTATATATGCAACATTAGGTTGGATGAGACATCGTAGAGAGAAGGTATATACTTACAGTCACAAACCTGTGCACACTCACGTATACCTGCACACACACACACACACACACACACTCACACGTGTTTGTATGCTACAGAGCATGTGCTTCAATGACTGATACATAAATGCATGCATACACACATGCAGTCATGCACGTATACACACACACACACACACACACACACACACACACACATACAGGGGCACTGAGGCTATGTGTTACGGAGCATGTACTTCAATGTACGCTGTTGTCTGTGTGCAGGGTTACCCAAACAGTGCAGCTGCCAAGACACACAGTGAATAACACCTGATACTTTTGTGTTTTCCATTGACTGTCATCCATGACACTCCACTTTTTTCTCACAGTGAAAACCTCATCGCACAAAATTTCATAACACAAAGTTTTTGTCCAAATCGAAATACATCTCAATGATGTGAAGTACTTGTTTTTTTCTTTTTCACTGTCCTGCAGGCAGGCCTTGAGTTTTATTTGAATAAAATCTCTATTATGTGGCATATCAGCAGATTAAACCACACAATCTATTTCATTCTGAAGTGCCTGATATTTCAAAGATTAAATAAAACATCTGTCAGATTTCTTAAGTGTTTTTCCAGCAGTTACAGAACAGTACAGATCTTAATTATATTACACTAACCATTTATAAATGTAGCATTAGGCCCAAGTTATTGAGAACAAAGGTCTCGCTGACTCTTCTGGCACAGTGCGCACATAAATTATTGTTTTCTTAATTGGATTAAAACCTCAAAGTGAGTTTGGAGACCTCCCACATCCAGGCCATGGAAAAAACAAGCTGGATCATTGTAGATTTCCATCTCATAAGGTCTTCAGTTTCTCAATAGCTATTAGACAAGGATCCTTGTTACAAATTCTTTATTTTATTGAGACAATAAATCTATCATCTCCACTATACAACAGGGAATACAACTTTTTTTTCCTCTCCCTCTCCCCCTTGGAAAAGATGTTCCATATAAATAAACAATTGGTATCTTCCTCATCATCTTCCGCAATTACTTTTTTTTTCTCTCTCTCTCTCTTGCTCCTCCTCTTCTCTCCTTTGTCCCCAGGTGAAAGGAAATTGTTGGCACATGTACGTGGATTGCTCAGTCAGTCATGATTTACTAACCGCTCTGACAGTAATCCTGGCTGATCTGTTAGTGTGTGTGCACGCGCGTGTGTGTATGAGTGTGTATACACAGGTGTGTGCACGCATGTGTGTGTATATGTGTGTGAGTTTGGTTTGGACGCATGTGTGTTGACAGCAACCTGCTGGGCAGCTTAGGGCTCAGAGCGTGTTACACTGAGGACACAGTGACACATGTCAGCAGAGAGCATCCTGTTCAGTCTGCAGTCATCTGTAACTGTTTCTTGACACACACTCAGAAACCCAAACACACTGTCGACTATGTATTCATCTCTCTTCTGACATGCAGAAAGAGCAGGTTTAAATGAGGAGGATATGGTCAAAATAGAAAGTATTGTGAAACTTTACTTGTATAGCACTTTTCAAAATGGTATTTAATAGCTTTACAGAAAATAAAACATTACAGTAAAACAAACTCTATTAACTATAAAATGCTGTAAACGAACCCTGACCCATAAAACATGCAAATACAAGATTTAAGTGGCTGTAAACATGTTATATGACAGCCTGTTTATAAAACTGTTTTAAAGTAATAATCCACAACATTTTCATATAAATAAATGTCCATTTTGCTACTGTCCTCTGCTGACTGATACCATACAATAGTGATTAAACCAATACCCAGTACATGCAAGCTTTTACAACTGCTATTCTAAACCCCTATGAAGGAGTCCTTCCCTCTGCTGCACAGAAAGTGAGGGGTTTTACAGTTAGGGAAGAAACAACAGCAATTTATTTGGAATAAATGTCAGAAGGAAGAAGAATTATAAGAATCTACATTGAGTGTCTTTATTGTTACAGTATGTTGGGCCAGTGGCGACATTCAGTGCAAACACCAAAACAATAACTGCTTATCACCAAAGGTGTCGCCAACATCAAGAACAACAAGAATCTTGCAGATGATCACTTTAAATAATCTGCAAGATTGTTGCTATTCTGTGCTGTTTGAAGCTATTTGGTGCAAACTGCCAGCATCTACAAGTACTGCAAGTCCCTTGCAGCATTATGAGTGCATACGTTTTAGTATGAGTGGTCAGAATGGGATTCTAATAGCTAACCCTGGCAGTGTTATTACCATGCTCTACATATTGAGCTTTACAGCAGCAAAAGCCACAGAGCCAAATGTTTCACCACAGTGAATGCTTCTGGTATTTCTCTACCGGTCTGTGGTTCATTTCCTGTTAGGATGTAGCTCTAATTGGTTATTGGTTAGTTCCAGTCGCTTTAGAGGCCTATGAATATTACAGCCATCGCTATTGTGGGAATTCTGAGTGAGCACCTTCATCCAATGATGCCATTCTTTCTGATGGGAAATGTGTTCAGAAATGTGCCTTCCTGCTCCTATTCACAGGACATGTGTAGTCACCCAGTGTTTTGAAAAGGCTGATAATGATATTAACCACAGGCTGATCTGAATCAGCTATGATCCCAGCTGAGCGTTCAAGAAAGATTTTTAAATGCTATGTGGGACCGTGTGATAATGATCTGAAAAAAACAAAACAAAACAAAACAAACAGCATTAGAGCATTAGGGAATTAGAGAACCAGTTTTACTGCAGGAAATCTCTTTGCTGTTGTTTCCTTTATTTTGACCATACAAAGTACATGTATCCGTGTAAGTGTTGTTAAAATGACATCTTTATTTTGTCAAGAATGCATCTGAAATATCTAATGAATGGGTGATTACAGTAATAAATGATGATTTCCAGCCTTCATTGTGTGTGTATGTGTAGGGATGCATATTCGTTTGTCTGCTTGGGCTAAACTGAAAGAATGGTTCTCAAGTGTGTAACATATAGCCTATCACTGGAAGAAAAAGAAAGAGTCAAACAGTAGCAGCACTACAACAGCAGTTGTTTTCACAACCAAAGCCCTGAATATGGCTTTTGGATGCAGAATAGGGCAGATAAAAAAAAAAGAGACATGGATGAAAAAACAAGAACCAGTGCCTGGTTTTCATGTAGGGCCAATTTAGATGTATTCAGCTCTCACACACCCGCAAAGGTTTCCACTTGCTCATCTGAAGAACCCAATCCTCCCTGAATTACAGGGAGATTAGGGCTGGATTACGTTGCCTCTGAGAATCCCAGCCAGAGAGCGGCTATTATATCCATCAGAGGAGACAGTGGGCCGCACCTGTTGCCACACAGTCGCCTGGAAGGGGACAGTTTAGCCTTCAATTTGGGGATATATTTTGTAGATTTCAACTTATTTAGAAAAGAAAGAAAAGGATAAAAAATCACAGTGAATTTGTAATGTGAAATTGGACATTTTTTCATCTTTCTTGTCCCTCCCTATTTCGCTTAAAAGCACCATCTGTGAAATGTGCTTTGAATTTCATAACATTACTTCATACCCTGGCAAAAGATGTCTCCAAGAGTTCATGAATGTGTACATAGCCCAAGAGGTTCTTTATTGTCCCTGCAAGCATTTTACAACCAGCAGAATGTGCAGTAATTCACTTAAATGCAATTATCTTGAAAAAGTGGACTATAAAATTGGCAATTTCAAGAAAACGGTGTCATGAAAAGTTAATAAAACTGGGAGTTATTTACATGGCTAACTGAGCAAATTACTCCTAATGCTGTAGTAATGGAAGAGAGGTGGGAGTGAACCCTCACAATTAACTGCCCCGCTAAAAGTGCAGCCAACTCGCAGGTGCAAAACGCCAAGCCCTGTTTATGTGTGCATCTTGTGGGAATAAAATATGAGAAGTCACTGTTCGTATAAATAACACTTGATCTCATAACAAGTTATGACACAATTTGAGCAATCTTCAAGCGTTCTACACAGCATTGTATAGCACTGAACACAGTCCTGTGGATTCAGATCACTGTCCCGTTGAGTGAGAACTTGCTGAGACAGAAAAAGTAAGGGGATGATAGATCAAGATTAGAAATAGATTCATCTATAAGACTATAATCCCATTAAAGGATCAAAAATAAGTACAATTAATGATCACGCCCCACTGTCTTCCCAGGTCCACAATGTAGATTACTCAACCTTCCAATGACCGCACCTAACTCTTGCAACTCCAAAGATGTATTTACATGGACAGTGACAGGCCTTTAGTCATGCCAAGATGGATTGAGCAAGCATGTAATGGTTTAGCATTAACGCACTGCGGTTGAATCGACAAGCTCCGGAGAATGTCAGTCAAAGCGATAGTATGCTTCTCCTCTGTTTTGATAAGCAGAATTAAAAGGATACGAGACAGTTACTTCAGTGTTAGAGCTCTTATATTCGTATATAAAAAACACAAATTACAAGGCACATGTTAACTGAAATCCTGCAATTAGCCAAACCAAGCCATTGCTGTAATACAGGTCCATTTGTAATATGTGCAGAGTACTTGGGTGGGTATTATAAAGTGTCTGCAAGTGATGGTCCAACTGGAGACAGACAAAGGCTTGTTTTCCACTGAAAACAAAGATGTAATCAATTGGAGTATCCTTCAATGCAACAATGCTGTTGGGCAATAAATAAAATGGAACGATTTACTACGCTTGTCAGGAGACAAACACGACAGGTAACAGTACATTAGGAAAACAACCTGCGGTTGCTAAGGAACAGCCAAACAAACAGAGTGGAGAAAAGATGGGGTTGGGTGTAAATCAGCCTGAAGGGACAAGGGCCCAGTCACTGAAGCACAGAGAGCCAGTTTCACAAGGGAGGCCCGGCCAAGTATCATCCACCGTGAAATACCAGCAACTAATCGTTTACCTTTTTCCTTTTTTCTTCCCCACTCTCTCTCTCTCTCTCTCTCTCTCTCTCTCTCTCTCTCTCTCTCTCTGTTTACCCATCTATCTCTATCTGTTTCTTTCTCTCCTGCTGCCCTCCTCCTGTGAGGTTATCATGAGACAGGACAGCAGCAGCAGACATTTTATCTATACTAGTCAGCTAAACATTTACAATACTTCTTCCACACAATATTTTTGTTATTGTTGTTTTTTTCAAGTAAATATTATGCGGGTGCAAAGTGATATTCTAACACAGGACAGTTACAGTATGCAAGGTTTGCATTGCACAATACAAACTGAGGATGATGAGTCCATTTAGAAATGAACACTACTTATTAAAGACAACTGGTTCCTCTGTTAAGTAATGCATGATCGATTCACACTGCAGGTCTTTTCTACTAATGGTCTGCTGTTTTCATGGCTGTCAAGGGAGAGATGAGGCAGCTTCAATTTAGCCTGTCATATTTAACCATAAAGTGTAATTACTGCTCTATTACCTTATGCTCAGTAGTTTAAAACAAAGCCATCTCACTTTGGTGTGCGGAAGGTTAACTATTACATTTGACCTCTAGAAGCAAAGGGTCTCCCTTTCAAATTTGAGAACAAATTGTGACAGCCTCACAGAAGAATAAATGAACTTTACGAGTCGCTTCGACTTTCTGCTCGCAGCGTGTAATTTTCTTTCCGCTTAAGTTGCTCCAAGAGATGACAGACGCGTTAAAAGGGTAAAGCCACTGAACGTAAGATGTAGGTATCTGTTCTTAACCATGGCCTCTCAGTATCACTGCTCGGCTGAGGTGATACTTGCTCTCCGGTTTCGATGCAGTTCCGCTCGACCGGGCAGACTGGGGACATTCCTGAAATGAGCGGGGCACACTTAAACACACTTGCACACGCCCCTGTCACAAGCTTAATTCATGCTCATAGGGACAGCAGCATCTCGTAATGTGTTTCCGTTCTTGACATGTTAAGCTGAGGAATGTGCATGAAAAGACAGAGAAGGCCTTTGCCGAGGCTTAGTTCGCCTGTTTTTCAGCACCGGTTCGTCTCAGGGTGACAGCCATAGTAATGACCATATATCCACCTCTTGCAACATTTGCAATGCACTGCAGAACATGACACTGTCCTTCATGTCTCCTCATGCAGCACGTTCTGAAAGTGGCCAAATGACAATTGCCATGAAAAATGACAAAATGAGTTTAATGAATCAATTCCAGAGCACAAGCATATAGCTTTAAGAAGGAATAATGTTGGAAATCTTACCTGACCTTATTGACACCTTTTCAGGAAATGGCACACTGCATTCATAGTTGAGTATCAGATAAAAGTTCAAGGAAGTAAAGTCTCAGATTACAAAGGAAAGCTTGAATGAAGACACCATAAAAATATCATCACAAATACCATGTGCTATTTATAGGGAGGGTAAAAGCAGTTTTCTTTTCATGGCTTGGCATAAACCAAGGTTAGAATAACTGAAGAACTGAAGCAAAGTGCCACGAATAAATAATTACCTAGATAACAAAATATCTTGAATCATAGATATTCAAGTTTAGTTTTTGTAGACAAAGCACAATTAGAAAAGGGAGTTTATGGGGGTTATTTTTCCTCGTCACCCTATAGCTGCTGGCCTCATGCGGGCTGGATGTTGTCAACCCAGCTGCTGGCAATATCACTCGGCACCAACGGCGCGGTGCCATGCTGCGAAGTGAGCTAATGGGCCCCGCGTTACTTCATCGCACTTCTAAGTGTTGCTCCATTTAAGAGAGGCCGAAATGACTGCAGAGGCACTAATAAAGCCATTCAGCAGAGAGAACGTCCCTCGAGATTTCATGGCTCTACTTGTGAATAGTTGACAAGGCTTTCCTAAAGGCCCAGGTGTATCCTTCAAGTGCAACTTTCACTCCTCCACTGCTCATTTAGATGCTCTGGGAGGCCTTCCAAGTGATTTCTGCAGATGCATGGATGGTGTACTCTGAGGACCAATTAATGTATTTTGCTGGAAGTGTGAGGAAAAACAATATTAGAATTGAGCATTAACAACTTCAAGTGTGAAAAGACTTTATATTCACAGTATGTCTGCTAATGGCTTGGAAAAGCCGTTTTTCAATCCCCAGAAGTTGTTTCATCAGAGTTTAATGTGAATACAAGATACAAAAACATACAGTCCGCTCAAACGAATAGCTTTAATCAACCAAATACTAAGATTGTTTTGCTCAAAATGAAAACAAGTAGAGAAAATAATACAGAAGTTGGAGCTGACAGTCCCTCCAGGTACACTGTGAGGATGATCTAACAGCTGAAAGCTCAGCAATAAATATGAAGTATATTGCAATGAAGTTTTTTCATGGTTTTCCCCTTTTTCCCTCCAGGTGTGCCCCCCACAGTCCTGCACTAGGAGACGTGTGTCTGAGGACCTGGGACAAATTCTATAAGAACCATAAACCATGGAGAAATGGCACAATTAATGTAAGGATTCAGGGGGATAGAGACACCTGTCTGGGTGTAACTTGATATTTATTTTTCTGAGAACAGGAGCATCAATCATTCCCTATAAGGAAGATACACGCTGTATATGAAATGCCATCTAGATCATGCATAAAATCCCTCGTCACCGCGCTATGCAAACTCCTCGCAGCCTGTTTTTGCAGCTCCAGTTTTCCCTCAAAGGCATTCTGTGTCTATAAATTAAATAGCAATTACACCACTGCTTGACAAAGCACAAAGTTTGTGCATCTGTGTGAAGCCTGACATTTTGGCATGGCTGTCAACACATACGGAACGGCCATGGCTGGGTGTGAACAGTGGTTTATAAATCATCCTTTTTTCTGGAGAGAGAGAGAGAGAGAGAGAGAGAGAGAGAGGGAGGGAGAGAGAGAGAGAGAGCGAGATGCGATGCAACAGCCAACTTGAAATTTTTTCATTGTATCACTAAATTTAACCGCAGTCAATCATTGCTATTAATTCAGAAGACGCATATAAAGATTGTCATAGAGCTACAGGGAAACTATGCTGCATAGAGTTTTGATGCAAGACCTTAAGGCAATCTATCATGAAGTGTAAATTGTTTTCCAAGGCCTTGATAAAACAAGTGAGATCACTGTACTGGATTGGCATTGATCCTCAGGACTGGACACGCTCCGCTCCTCTCCTCTCCCAATGGGTGAATTAGAGGTTGTCTTTATTTTACACGGGGGCATGGTGCTTTTTCCACTGCTGAATGTTATTTTCCCCTGTCACCGAGATGCCATTTTTCCCAATGAATTCACAGGTTAAGATCCTTACCTATCAGTGTACGTCATTCATTTTTTTCCCTCTCAGAATTGTGACAAATAGCTCTGTCAGGCATAAAGATGGGAGGGGATTGAGAGTTGTTGCTAAGGAACGAAGCCTGAGAATCATAACAAAACAAAACAAAAAACAAAAAAAGCAAAAAAAAAAAAAAACATCCTCTGGGAGTTAATTTAAACGCATTATCACCTGGAGGCACCAGTCACTGTCTCACTTGACAACATGAGAGGACTCACTTACTTACTGTAATCAGAAACATAATGAAGCTGTATGAATCTTATTAGAGATTTTTATCTTTCAGCTAAGAAAAGACTCTAAAATACTGATTAAAAACCTTCCTAAGTTTCATTCACATCCCTGTCAATTCTTGCATTCACATTAATATGCTGTACATGCGGATGGCTAATGTTTTTATAGGCTCAAGAACCTGGCATGTGCTAAAGATTCACTATTGTTAGCCATGAGCTGTACAGTAAGCTGTGATGGAAAAAATAAATCAGAGCACCATCCCAAAACAGAATAATATTTGCCTTGTGCAGATATAG
Source organism: Centroberyx affinis (assembly GCF_046629955.1). Taxonomy (NCBI): domain Eukaryota; kingdom Metazoa; phylum Chordata; class Actinopteri; order Beryciformes; family Berycidae; genus Centroberyx; species Centroberyx affinis. Next base: position 33,112 of record NW_027278746.1, on the reverse strand, counting down.
CAAAGATTAACCAGAACCTTCCAACAGAAATGTACACAATCTCAAAGGATAACGCTCTGTACAGTAAGTTGATAAACCCATTGTGGACAGATTGATGCTAGGACATCTTACTGTGTAAACAGAGTGCAGTAAAGACTTAGCTTCACTCAGCAGATACATTAATCATCATGTACTTTTATCATAGGGATGGTGGTAACGGCAAATATGCTTAGAGATGTAGGGGTGTTAAGATGTTACCATGTTAAGAGTTCAATGCCCAGTTGGGACATCACTGGCAACACAAAAATCATAATAACATGCTTTATATGTGTTTATGTATAATAAGATAAACAATACATTGTTTACACTGTATGCTGTCATCAGAGATAAAGTGGCAATGATCACATAATGTTGCAACAAATACACTGACCACAAAAGCAAGAAAGGTGCAGCATGCTGGTATGCAATGTTCCACCCAGCAATACAGCAAAGCTAAATTGAGGCTAGTCGCTTGATTTTGTGTTATATATTAATACTAAAGCAGTGAACAAGAACATTTCCTCAGGTTTTTAGAGCCTGGATCCATGAGTTTTTTCACATCAGATCTCAGGGCCTCCAGTTGTTTCTGAGTTGAGTCAGAGGCAAACACTTCTATTCATCACAACGGCTTGCCAGACAGGCATAGAGGGCATGAATCAGCAGCATCAGTGGCAAACTATAACACCTCTTAATGAAGCCACTGGAGCCATGTACGGATAGTATTATCAATCATCTCTGCATATTCTTGCACTCCCTCGATGGGAGGACTTGTGATTCTTAGAGAGAAAGATGGACTTGTTTTAGTTTTGAAGAACAACTGCGGCAATGAGTAAACTCAGTCAACCTTTCAGTTATGAAATGTTATGTTTTTGGTGCAATATAAAGTAGCAAGCAGGTGATTAGAAAACACTAGTTACTTTTTAAAGTCAACAAAAGTAAATGTTGGTGACACAAAATGATTTGGCTGCAAGGTAACTTCTCAGTTCAGGACAGCTGAAGTAGCTTATGGGGGAACCTGTCAGAATTTACAAGATCATGTTTGATGTAAGATAAAACTTTTGTTTACACGAGTCTAAAGAAATATACAAAAGCTGTTAGGAACTCGAAAGATCCAAATCTCTCAGCAAACCACTGCAGCTTTATTTCCTTCAGTCCTACTCTCTTAAGAGTTCTGTTAGGTTCAAGCAAAGACATCTACAGTATTTGCCTCAGGGCAAAGGGTTTGAGGAAAAGGAAGCAAGAAAAGCACCTATTCATAACAGTTAAAAAACAGAGCCCTTCCTGCAGGCCCCCGCTGATAGACTTACGCCCATTGACTGATAAGGAGGAGGGCATCTTTCAGCGTGCATTCACCTGCAGGGCTTACTTAGAGAGACATACAATTCACCATTCAGCAGAGAATCTGGTGTTACACACATCCATCTGTCTCTCTAGTGGCATACACAAGTTGAGTTGTGGCATAAATAAAAGATAACCTGTCAACTTTGCAAGGAGGACTGACAAACTGTCAGCAACACGGGGCAAATGAGGGGGCATCAAGCTGTGTACAAAGGTCATAAGAAAAAAATAATGTAGGAAAAGTTTGCATCTCTGGACAGGTAGAAAGCAAAGGTAGAAAGCAGTGAGTGTGAAGAAAAAAGAAAGAAAGAAAGAAAGAAAGAAAGAAAGAAAGAAAGAAAGAAAGAAAGAAAGAAAGAAAGAAAGAAAGAAAGAACAGATAGCTGGCTGGCAGCCAAGTCCCGTCTGGCGTGCCTCCAGTTGCGATGATGTAATAGTGGGTTAAGTAGTTGTGCCTGCTGCAGGAGTTGGAGCGAGGCTTTGTCTTTTTCGGGGTGCTTGTGCAGCAGGTGAAACACAACAGTCGCTGGATTCATTTCTCTGTTATCCCCTTCAAGGGGGGCAGAACCCCACAACATCTCTAGGAAGGAGGAGGACCATTAGAAAGGTCGCTCTCATTCTCTCTCTCTTTCCGTGTTTCTCTCTCTACTTTTTTTGAGTGCTGTTCAGTTAGTGTTGCACCAGCCACAGACTGAAAATCCTGCAGTTGTTCAAGTTAGTGTGTGTGAGATACATCGACCTTGTCACTCAGCCACAGTTGAGCCTGATGGGGAATATGAAAAAGGTCTGAACCCTCAAGGTGTTTTCTTGTCCAAAAGAGGATAAACAACAACACAAAAAGAGCAGAAACACTGATTATTACATTACCATTGATCAATCTGAAGTCTTATTGCCAGAACCTTGTTGATGTTGCCATGAGTTTCAGTTCTTATCAATAAGTGGTACTAACACTGCCATACCCTATTTTGCCACAATGGGGCATTGTGATGTGCATATTAGTGACCTCTTGTAAAACAGAGCAAAACATTATCAATAAATCAATCAATCCATCAACCAATCAATCAATCAATCAATCAATCAATCAACCAACAACTTACAAATGAATGCATGTACAAAATACAGCATTACCTATGTCCTCTAAATGACAGAATTTCTTGCAAATATACAGGTAGCCTACTGAGGAAATTAATAGGCATCTCTCTAAGGTGACAGATTTAAGGTGGGAATAACAAGGGAAACCCTCCACCACGTCCCTTTCCTTGTAATTTTTTTGAGTTACAGTCGGGTGATGCACTGGAAAAGCTCAATTAAATGCATCCTTGTCTGTCATAAAAGCTGGTCAGTGTTGGTTTACACAGGGTATATTTACACAAAACCTGAATTACAGCACACATCAAATGAGTCACATGGCTAAAACACAACAGTTTATACAGCATCCAAGAATGCATTGTGTGATTGCAGGGTGCAATCACACTGAGAGTTTCAGAGTGAGCCCATTCTTTCATATTGTCACACGGAGCGCGTTATGTTGCAAAGCTAGATAAACACAGCTGAGGTTAAATTGTTTTCTGTGTGATAACTTCCAAACACTCCTTGACACTAACCAAAATTGAATACATTTTGGTTACTTTGGCACTTTTACTCTAATGATGGCCTAAGGCCGGAAGCTTAGCATTAAGAAAAACTAAGAAAACAGTAAGTCATTCTTACATTTCAAGAGCGCCCTCTCAATTATATCCATTTAGAATTCTCACTTGATACTGTGTGTAGGAAGAAGTAGCTTAAATAATTCATTACTTGCTGTCAAAAATCAACTTCTACTAACAGCAGAAAATATAAGAAAGTGATCACACTCATCTATATAATTTGTGTACAATTTGATGGATAAATATATTTCCCAAATTATGTCCTTTCAGTTTTGAATATGTCCTTTTACATAATGCTCCCTTATTGCATACACAGATTTATCAAATTGCTTATTCTGTATATTTCATGATTTTTAACCAAAATTTATTAGAACAGAAAGACTCCATGCACACCGCCTTGCAATACATAGCACTTTAAGGGAAACAATAAATGGAAACACTAATACATTACTTAAAAGATTAATTAAGATTAAAATGAATTGATCCACTGATGTTTGATCAAATAATTTTCCTTGTGCTCATCCAACTTTGAAATCATTGATTAACTGTTTAACTGCTGGTTTGATTAACAGTGGTCAGGATTTAGCTGTGGCAAATAACTTCAATATTCCTGTTGGAAGTACTGTTGCAATTTAACACACTTGAATCCTTAACTTCCAAAAACAGCCTGGGGATGACGGCTCTCTCAGATGCCAACTGAATAAAGTCACTCTCTTTTTGACTCAAGGATAGTCCTAGTGAATGCAAGCCGGTGTGTTACCAAACAGTCAAGGTTACCGGGGTAACATTTAAAATGACGACATACAAGATTGAATAAGAAATAGGATTTAATGTCAACAGAGAGAGGTGCCAGGTAGTCCAATATTACTTGTTGGTCGGAGTCTCTGCAGTATTTAAGGCCACTGATATTAATGGTGGTAGAGGGAAACATTATCCTGAAGGCTTGTGGTTGAATTGAGCACAGAGACCAGAGGTCTGCCAATGCATATGCAGCTAACCCAGTCTAATATCCAAATTACATTATGGCACACTCAATCAGACCAAAGTGCTATTATTGGTCACAAGAGAGGACATAGGCACATTTGCAGAGAATGGTTTCATTTATGAAGCAGGTCGTAAAAATAAGGGTTGGGGGGGTGGTGTAGGGTACTTAGAAAAATCTGAAAAGGGGACATGTCATTGCAGTAATAGCATTAAGTTAGCCCTTTAATCTGCATTGATGACTGTTTACCTTTCACTTATGTTGAAGTAATGGGCTTCAATAGATCACAGTTGGAGATTTAAAATCTACAGTGCTTTTTCTTGGATTATTTCAGGAAAATACATTAAACTGACTTCTGACAGCTTGGATATGGACCAGTAAAAAAGAGAGAGTGAGTGAAAGAAAGAAAGAAAGAAAGAAAGAAAGAAAGAAAGAAAGAAAGAAAGAAAGAAAGAAAGAAAGAAAGAAAGAAAGAAAGAATACAAATGTGAAAATTCAAAGAGCAATAACTGGTCTAATGACTGTCCATCATAGTTTTTTCTGATATTTAAATGGTCTGTTTGGCTAAAGTGGTCAGGGAATATATTTTGTCTGTTTTTTATGGTGATGGTGAGGCTTTACAACTTTCTCCAATGGGCCCAATTGGTCACTTTTACAGGCAGACCTCAGACAAACCCATGTCTTCTCCAACAACAACAAAGACAGTCAAAGCGTCCCCTACTTGCACTCCTATTTCAATTGGCCTGTACCCTGCTGATCAGCACTTGACTACAAGATCATTTTCCAAGGAAAAGTACTGCTGATCTCAGAAACCTAAGCTTAAGAAACCTAACCATTGCCATTGCATTTACTGAAACTGAAGGATTCTGGGTTTGTCTGTCATAGAATTTTTCAGATTGCAAACTAGTAAATTGCAGTAAAATGCTCATACAATATACATGCATTCAATTGTTAATATACACGATTTGCATTCTGAAAAAATAGTAGGCTACTTTTAAGTTGAAATGTATTCTAAGTAAAACTATTTCTTTAATAAAACATAGTTATCATCAGTTTATTGTTATATTTCACCTTATCAGGCTCGTCTAATTCTCCATTTTCCAAATCCAATACAATAAGGATATCCTCTTTTTATGCTTGCCATCACTAAACAAAAAAAAAAAAAAGACCATGTCAAGTGCATGCACACAATTGACATCACAATTGTCCCTTTTCAAAGTATATTGTTTGCTAAAATTCAGCAAATTATTTTGAAACCCTCCTAAACGACCTCAAAACCTCCTGGGAGCCCCGACACCCTGCTGAGAACCAATGTTGTATATGAACCGGCCTTATAAAACGAGCATGACATAAGAAGACTACAATAGACTTCTACTTCAACATTCATGTTCCTTTTTTTTTTTTTTTCTTTCCTTTTCCTGTCGAGAGAAGGGAGGATTTGCAACGTATTAAGCCGTTTTGATTCACCGTCATTTAGTAATTATGTGTCTGGTCAGGGGAAATAGGATGGAAATCCTTGTGAAGGAGATGAAAGGCCAGGACTTCTGCTAGAATGCGAGTTAGCCATGGTGGTCTCTTTTCCCTCTCTCTTTCTCTCTCATCCCTCCCTCTCGCACTCTCACTTTCCCTCAACAATGTTTGCCAGAAGTGGATTTCTTATAACCCCCCCACCCATCCCACCCTCCCCCCGCCCCCCTCTCTCTCTCTCCGTCTCTCTCCTCCAGCCTTCTCAGCGGACTATCACCGACTGACCACCTTTGAGCATGGCACTGAGCTGCTGTGATCTAACAGCTATAAAATGCCAAATAAAACTTATGGACAGCCATTGCCAGAGAGCAAAAGCCTATGCAACACAATGGATCATTGTTATGGAATGGATGATGTCATGACTGCGCTGCACTCACTGCTGCTCCTCTTCCCCTTCCCCATTTTTTTTTCAGTAGAAAGTTATTAATTTGTATCTATATGTATCTTTGATATGATGATGTCATGTCTCTTTGCATTCCTTAGAGTTCTGCACAAACCCGTGACTGTTGTGAAGAGCAGGTAAAAGACTACTTTTTTTGTTCCTCCAGACAGGTAGATTAAAGTAGATTAAGGTAGATTAAAATTTGATGATTCACCTAAAAAAATGTAATCCACATATTACCAGTGTAATTTACATTAAAGTCACAGCAGACGTCTCATTTTGTATAATTGCATGTTAGTTCTTAATATATATATATATATATATATATATATATATATATATATTGTAGTGTTATGTTATAATGATGATTTGAAATCAAATTTAGATGAAAACATTTGATCTAAAATGTTACTTAATTTAATAGAACAACATTAAACACTATTAATCAAAATCATCATCACATTCACATTCATTGACCTTTCATGTAAAACTTCAGTCCAAGTTCAGTCAATACATGTAAGTCAAATCCAATAAACTCAAATCCAATAAATCACGATGTAAACAAAACCTGAAATGACGACTGAACTGTCTCAACAGGGGTCACCATACTGCAACCCTGAATTAGAACTTTAAAGATGAATGAGAATAATTAAATAATTGCATACTTCCCAAGCAGCATCATCACTGCAGCAAATCATGAATGCCTTCTTGTCAATGCTGATTTTGCAAGCTAAGTAATAATTTGATATGTTGCCCTGATACGGGTGTAAACTATGCGTGCATAGTAATTCATCCACAGCAGCATCAATGGGCAGGTAGTAATTAAATAGAGCAGCCATAAATCTCTCTCTTGAACTCCATGTTAGAAGTATCTTGCAACAGAGGTTAAAAGGTTTTCTTTCTCCACTGTATGTCATAAATCAGTTCTAGGAAGATGTGATATGTGATACTTCAAGTTTCAAAGGATACTGAATAAAGGATTCAGGAACTGTAAGTTATTTTATAAGCAAAAATAATCCATTGTGGCTTTTAGTTTGTTAGCAATCATTTTGTGTCAATTGTAAAGTGTCAGTTTTTCAAGATAGTAGCCTAGTTGTCGCATTTTGGAATTAAACTTTTCAGTGGTATGATATGTGAAAGGATGTTTCTAGCACACCATCTGAGGCTTAGGACCTCATGTTTCATCGCTCATGAGTGTGATCTTATTAATTTTTCCACAGAAACAATAACAAGCTTCTATCAGGTTAGTACTTTGTTGGCTTGCCTGGAGCTGAACCGTTTACCATGCCGTTGCTCTTGCTTAATGTCAAGCACTCTGGAAGAATCGTGCAATTTTCCCTTAATACATTCAGTCCAAGACCAACTATTACTCTAAATCTAACTTGGGTTAATTTAGACAAATTATCACGGCAAGTATGAGACAAATGGAAGGTTTGGATTTTATGAGAACCACGTTCCAAATTTTAAAACATCTGTATGCTTCAAAGCAGTTTTTTTTGTTTACAATTTGATTCAAGGAACAAAAAAAAAAAAAGAATACATGAACTCTAGTGCAGCACAATGTGGTTAAAGTCTGTGTGCCTTTTTGGCAGTAACTTTATGGACCCCCCCAATGTGTGTGTGTGTGTGTGTGTAACCAAAGAACACAGACTTTGGCCACAGCAGCACATGCACACAGCCTCGCTCTCTCTCCCTCATCCCGCTCCGCCATCCCCAGCGGTCCCCAGCGTTCGGCCCATCAAGCCCACCAGCAGGACCAGCCGAGCCGTCCGCCCCTCAGCCATCCTGCGCTCCGTCACCCTGGCGTCGCATGACATTCTTTCCCACAGGCAGCCACATAGTTCCAGCGTCTCCTCATGCGAGGGGGCCTGGGACCCTGCAACAGGCGGGGGGCACTTCAAAGGCCGGCCGGCCCACAGCTGCAGCCTGTCGCTCCAGCAGCCAGCTCCAGTTTGTAATCATTATTAAAGGCTTGACCTCGGAGGCATCTCTGCCGCTGTTCACACCCCCTACCCACCCCTGATAACGCTGCACGGGGCTCCTCTCAAGGCGACTCCAGTTACCCATCAGTTGACTGGATTGAAAGGGATGAGGCCGAGGCATTGTTTGGTTGCTGTTGTGGCGGCTGAGATGCAGCGTTATGGATTTCTCCATGGGCCCTTTCACTGGGACCTGTAAAGTCTTCAGCGCAAAGTGATGCTTGAGATGCTGGTGACAATGCCTCGCTGGAGTCTCAAGATGTCTGTAGCTAATAAAATAGAAAAAAATATGGCTTACATAGATATGATACTCACAGCTGATTCCAATGAAATGTGGTTTACATGTGGCTCTTTAAATGGCTGCAAAAACACACCTTGTGTTTGTGGCTCCTTATAATGCTCCACAATTCCTCCAGACCGTAGCCATTGTTCAGGGACTGTGTCCGAGGTCAAGTGAAAAGATTTGGACAATATACTCTGAGTTCTAATTATACAACCAAGAACACAATGGTTATAGTGAGGCTTCACTGTGGAGCTGCGAGGGGACGTGACGGCTGACCCTGTGCTCCAGCATGGCCGTGCCCTCCTGCCCTCCCGCCTCGGCTGGAGGGGGGGAGGAGGGGTGGGGTGGGGGTGTTATTAGCTTGTTAGTCCTGGTGTGATGAAAGAGGAATTTATAGATGGAATTTGCGGCCTGTATCAGTCCTTGAGTAGTCAGACCCTCTCCTTATTACAAGAGAATATGCAATGGTTTTTTTCCGCCCTCAGCAGCTTTTTTCTGCACTTTCCTCTACTAAAGCCTGTTGATCAGCGATCAGCTGGGTCACCACTCATAAAAAGGCTTTAGCGATGAGGAAAGTCGCTGCAAGCAGATGCCAAATACATTTCCCTTTCTCTCAACAACTCCACAACTGGATCTATTATTTATATAGATTGTAAACAACATTATAAAACGCTTGTCCATAGCCCTTATTACACATGGCCTACCTGTGCTGATAACAATCATCAGAAGCAATGCACAATGCTCTCATGTTTTGGTAACTCGAGGAGCCTTGGGCCAGATGTTAATGTGTTAACAGCCAGGATGCCTCAGTGCACTCCTTTCCTTTTCTCATTAATTCCTCATGCCCTATATTGATGTAATGCTCTTGACTCACTCCAAAACAAGAGCAACAGCAGGTGTCCAATAATGGCAGGCCTGCAAAATGAGTGGGAGGAGTCTTTTCCAGGTGTGCTGCTTTGGTAACAAACATGGAGTCTGATAACCAGTCATTAACAATTCCATACTCTGTATGGCATGCATCCGAAGCATGATTTCCACCTGAAACAATCCATCCCTACATAATAATCAATCCCTTAACAATAAGTCATTGGTTTTATTGGGGTTTTATATCCTTCTACAGATGGTTGGCCTTTTGACAGCTGAAATTCTCTAAAACAAACATTGGATTTATGGCCTTCTTATAGTGGCAATAAATCTAACATGACACTTTTGCGTCAAATAGACAAGTTGTAGACATCACATTGCTAATAACAATGTTTTGCATGGGTCTTTGCGATAGAAGTATAAAAATATCTTTTCATTCACAGCATTCAGAATCATGCCTATTACTAATGCAGACGATTGGCAGACATACTTTATTTTATCCTCTGTGGGCCCATAGAGTTGAGTTGTGCTCGACAAAGCCCTTTTAATGGAATATTGAATGTCAAGTCATCCATCATCAGGAGATTAAAGAAGAAAATTGTATGCTGTGAATGCTTGTGCTTAAACCACATAAAGAGTTACTTCATCTTCCAGGATGGCCCTTATAATTGAAGCCTTAATCCTCACCACCTTTGACCCCTTGGTATATTTAAAAAAACACTTTGACCCTAGACTAACTTTGAAATGCAAATCTGTCTTTTTTTTTTTTAAATCAAGGAGTCACACTATATTGTGTTGAACTATTCTGCATGAGGCTGGACACACAACTACATCCAGTGACGCGTACAATTGCTCTGGAAAAATTGTAGCACGTACATTCAATCACTTCCTCATGACACTACAACACTACAATCTTGCTCCACTTTCGTGGATGGAGCCACACCACAGAGATGTTTCATCAGCGATTCACATGATGACATCAAAACAATTTACAACAATCTTGTGGGATGGAATTAGTTTGTGAACACAAATGAAAGAAGGATACTACAATGAATTAAAAGTGTAAACAGAGATGTCACATTCAGCTGTGTTTACACTAAAGCCCATTATATGGATAATCATATTTGCTATTAGATCCTATCTGCTGGTTATGATGTGTGTGGATGCTATGCCACCTGTGCTGAAATTCCAATGATTGATGATTTATGTCCTCTTGCACCATGTCTGTACAAACAGACCTCACAAAGGGCTATTGAAGCCCAGTAACAAAACCAACTGTGAAACAAAGGAATATCCAAATTGATAGCGCATCATCAAAACATTAGGCAGAAACCCCCGGCTATGTTCCCCGTCAGACGTTTTCTGTTTGCTTTTAGTTAAAGAGTTGCCATGCAATAAAAGCCCCACCATGCATCAGTAGTGCCAAAATATTTCAATTATCGAAACAGATATGATAATAGAGGACGTGGCTGCGTGATCTAATGAACCCTCCGCTATCTCAATCATTTTGCAGCATCACAGTAGACACTTTTGGTGACTGAGGGTGGCTTGGTCAGAACTATATAGCGGAGGAGTTGGTCGCCTTTTCGCTGGACATGGGTGTGGGGCTAAGCGGCGGTGAGTGGGAATCATTCCCAAAGCTCAAGCGCTGACGGTTCCAGGCAGATGGGAAAAGCCCGTCTGGCCCAGCCTGCTCTCTTTGTCCACCTTTCCCCTTTTGTTTTGTTGATTTGTTTATTTTTGGTTTCTATACAATCAAGTCCCTCCTGAGCTCGGAGTGCGGCGAAGGCCTAGACATAATATGGTGGCGGCAACGGATGAGAGGCAGAGCATGGTACAGGACCCCCCAGGCGTGCCGCAGCGGGGAGGGGGGCAGAGAGGGGAGGGAGGCAGGGGTTGGGGTAGGGGAGGGGGGCACACTCGAGCGGGATGCCAGGAATGGCTCAGGGGTCCCAGCGGCACGAGCCTCCGACACTTAACAAGCGCCTCGCAGTTGTCCCCGGCCTTGACCCTGTCTCGTCTTAAGACACATATGGAGCTCAGACAGGAGAGAGCCTCGGGGACGTGATCAATTACACCCTGTCATACTATAAGAATATCTCCTTTAAGAATATTTTCTAACAGCTTTTCCATGACATCGTGTACAGAAATTTTGTACCAGAAAGTTGTCATGTGCATGTTCAGAGTTCTGTCATGCTCTACAGTAAGCCTGCTATAGCTGTAGTCAGAGGGCCTGTTATGTCAATGTTATATAGTGTAGAATATCTTTGGCAAATCAAGTGTAATGTTTGTCCTTTTTTAAAAAAAAACAAAAACACGTTTGCTGTTGACAAACTCAGATGTGGACTGGATCAGCATGGCAGTGTGACTATAATGAAAAGGAAAATTCATTCTGATTTGCGCAATGCTTATTGGTAAATGCAATAAATTATATTTTAGTACCCATGAACGCGTTTACATTTGACATCCAGGGTGGGCTGATCTGAAGTGTCTGGACAGGCAAACTGTGACTGTGCCCTGACCTCTGGAGACATGGATACCACTGTTAACACATTTTAACACTGTCCTCCAGTTTTCAATCTGCCCTTTTTCTCTAGCTGCCTCTTCCCTGGAGAAAGTCTGGGGATTTCTGACAGACAGGCCAGTAGATGTCTCAGCTCAGGGCTTCCTGTTACAAGACCATAACAGACTTTGCTTAGTGAGTAACAAGGACACATTCCCTGGCTCCTTCCACGTCCTCTGGGAGGCCGTGGATCACGTACGGGAATCCGTAATGTAGGCTGCATGCCGGGTGGTAAGTCAGAAACAAAAAAGTGGACGCTTGTGAAGTCCTCGTCTCCAAAAAAGACTCAGGCTTTATTAAAAAAAAAGGTCATATAAGGTGCAATCCTGCAAAACGTAAAAATGCACCAGGTCCAAAATGGAACTAGTGGCAAGGGATCCTTTGAGCTGTGCTTGAAACAAAGCCGTCCGTTCACGACGAGGGACAGAATGTGCCAGCACCCGGCACGTTGTGTAATACCAATACAGCCAAATGGCATGTAAAGTAGACTAGGGATGACTAATACCACTGTTTGTGTTTTAAAATGTTTTAGAGGCAATAAAATGTCAAGCCGACTCAAGCCCAAACCTGACAGGCCCGTGATTTTATGAATATTTCCACATTAAAAAGGAAAAGAGGAAGAGACATGCTATGTTAATGTTTTTATTCCCTTGGTTTTGTTGGGCTGCCAACATTATCACAAGGTGTTATTTTTCAAGCTGAGAGGCATACTTAAAACCACGAGACAAAACTTTATTCAAGGGGAAAAAATAAAGTTTTACTTGTGCTGGACACAGAAAACTATGGATACAATTCATGAGCCATGTATGACAGACTCACAGCTGTCTATGAAATGTTTAGTTAGATACGTTGAGATCAAGTGTTTGAAGATAAATGGCGTTAGAGAACATTCTCCTCATCCATAAAAAACATATCATTAATACGTATGTTGTCGATGTCTTTATATCTGTAAATGCCCACAATAAATGCCCTTTCCAAAGCTGAACCATTAAGAATCAACACTCCACATGCCAGGCAGTTAATGTGGTGGAAATTTGCCAAGTGTGGATTCCATGGAAACTGAGCTGCCCCTGTCTGCTATTGGCATGGGAATACACAAAATGCCCCACATGCATAATGTGACCCTGAATTGTGCTTTGGAAAACGTGGCTTTTAATGTTTCCCTAATTGGGGGGCATTAATCAATTGTGCTCCATCAGCGGAGGCTAAGAGGGCCTGTAAGCGTCTGCCCACCATCCAGTCCTCTGACCCGAGACCAGCTGGCTCTCAACCCACGCTCTGCTGCAAGAAATCACTTTTGACTCCATCCATCAAAGCAACATTAATATTCCGTCTTAACCCGCCCACTACTTGGACTGCACTCAGGGTCTTAATTACCTTAGGCTTTGCCAGAAGAAGGTGACCGCAGAGCGCAAACCAACTGTATCAGCTCTCCCTCTCTGTCAGTTACCATACATTTATACTCCATCAGGGACTAGCGACTCTTTCAGGCTCATCCGCGTTGGCTCGTATATACTGCGTACAAGGGACGCAGGGGGGCTTGGGTATCAGAAATCGGGGACAATGGCAACAACTGCACATCTAATTTAGCTCCTTGTTTATCACAAGTTTGTAATCAGATACGCTGTACAATGCAGGGGAGCACAATGGAATGGTGATCAGGGAGCTATTGTTTTTCAAGCTAATTAGCCCTCTGGCCATACCTCCCAATCCTCTGAGGTGTACAACCCCAGAGTTAAATGCGGCTAAAAGTGGCATACGTCCCTGGTACCATTAAAAAGAGCCTTACAAGTCCATGGTATTTGGGGACGTGTTATATGATGGCCTAGTTATCTGGTCATTACATTGGGCTGTTGAACATAGCCCAGTACTTTGGGAGCCCAGTATCCATGCGACAGTTGTTTTTGCTTTTAGAGAGCTTTAACGTGGCCCATTTAATCTGTTATGCGGCCAATTCAAATTGTCCTGCCCAGGATCATCACTCCAGTTAAGCTTAGGGGATTGAATGGCAAAATGGGTGGTTGTCAACCGTGAGAGCATTTAACTTTTCCAATATTATATCTAGGCAGACAATTTCCTTTATTGTTATTTCTAAATTGATCATTTTTAGCCTCAGATATTATTACGTATGCTATAGTAACATTCATTATTAATTATGAAATAATATGATTCTTAAAAATATTACTTAATGCATGACGCATACACACTCTTGAATACAATGAGCACAATATGATTTTACACTCAGCTACCCGCTTGCTTCCCATTTCTATGCATCTCATTCATAGGTCTTGACTGTTGATTCAAACATTCAACACTCAAGGTGGGAACCGTTACGGACAGAGAAAGCAAGAGTTCCAAACCAGCCTTGTGGAAACAACCTTTGACCTTAAAGCATTAGCCCCTGACCTGCAACAGGTGGAGACAGTGTCTTTCCAGCCAGTTGGACCAAGTGTCAGGGGTCTGCTAGCATCTACTCTCAGCTCTTTAGACAAATATTATCATTTTGCTGAGGGCTACTCAGACAAACATGGTGTAGACTACATGTGAGGTCTAGCAGCACATGTTATTCCGGGTGTAAATGCTGTGTCTGGGACTAGCGAGGGTCTAGGCTATGAGGTGGCTCACGGTGGAAAACAACCCAAACACCTGTCTTGCACGTAGGACTCACCACAATACTGAGAATCCAATGAGAAGGGTAAGTTTATTGTAACCTTGAATGCAGGGAACATTCGGAATAGTGTGTCATCTAAAGCATGTAAATATGGGGTTATGTGAGTCTTTTCAGTATAGAGACATACAGTGTGGGGTATGAGAATCTTGTAATAACATGGAATGGACAATTATATATATATATATATATATATATATATATATATATATATATTATAACACATCATTTATTATCATTTATCATCACTTCATAGTGTTTCTAGATTTGCATAGAGAAGCGTCCGAAATTCAATAAATGCAAACAGGTTAGTTATGCACTAAGCATTGTGTGGTAGGCCATGCTAACTGCTTGTTTTTGACAAACCGTTGGTAGAATAAACAAAGACGCAACAGATTTTTTAGTGTAAAATCAGCTTTTGAACAAATTTAGTTAAAATTACTCTTACACAAGGCAAAATGGTTAGAGCTCATGAGTGTTCATAACAGGCCTTAAAGACAGAGAGTGGTCCGTTGGCTCTGGACCAAGAGGACAATCTTTGATCTGCAGCTATGTAGTTCTTGGGGCCAGGCGGCTTCATGAGCTTATTGAGAGGAGGAGGCAGGCGAAGCTTCCCCAATAGGTGTCGGCAATCTCCCTCTGGTCTGTCCTCATCATGAGGAGAATGCACGCAAGTGGTCCTCGGAGACTCTGCCTGACGTGGCTCTCGCTGGCAAACGAGTTTTAATGGAGAGGTCAGGGAGAGTTCCTGACCAGCGGGGCCAAGGGCCAGGTGGCACATCACAGCGTCCCTATGCGCAGCTATCCCTAGAATGCGACACTGTGGCGTCGGCAAGTTTGCCTCTGATCAGGAAGGGGAGGGCTGGGTGAGATCGCGTCGCCAAATGCTGAGGGGACTGTGGCACGGGCCCGCTGTGCCAACTCCGGGTCAGGCCATTGTGTTGTGTGGTCTGGAATGAGTTCAACTGGAAAACATTTTTCTTCAAGTTGCAAGGAAATACAGATAGTAGGTGTATTCTTATTTGTGCTCTATATTTCCTTTTGCTTACTTCTTTGGAGTTTAGGTTAAAAAAATAATAAAATAAAGTCAAAGTTAAAAGAGGATGCCACACCATTTTACATAAGCATCCAAAGTCACGATTGCCTTCATAGAATACCAAACAAAGATCTGTGGGATTTATTTTGTGCTAATTAAACTCCACTACATGCTTTAAGTGTATCTAAAAATGTAGCCCAACAAATCCCTCTGTTACATTAGAATTTCATTCTGACTGATCACGTATTTATTATTTTTTTTTAAGTTAAGCACTTTTTCTAAGAGGTCACTTTAAGATAAAATGAAACAACTTTTCAGAAAAAGTGATACTACTCAGTTGAATGTGTCATTTTTAACAAAGGTGAGAACTGTCATGGGTTTTTGAGGTTTCTGAGGCAGCCTACATTGTCTGACTGCTCAGACAAAAACCTACTGCAGAGTTCAGTGAGGACAAAGATCTTAGTAAAGTATCAACTCCTATCAAGGTAAAGACATGCAGTAGGATGCACATGCTAACTTCTGCTTCATTTTTTAAAGATTTGAATTCTCTTTTGAATTTATTTGAATCCTCTTTTGTTTCATTTCATACGCCAGTTGACACAGGTTTACTTTTGTCTCAGCTGTTTTTTTTTTTATTTCCACTTTACACTCAAGTACATATTTGTGCTCAATGAATGTGTGTAATTTTGTATTCTAATTCCACACTACACAACACAACATTAATTAGATTTTATGGTAAAAGAAGCCCAGTGTACAAGAGCAAACTTGAGCGAGCCTGAATAGAGATGTCAATATGACATGAAGCAAACATTTCATGGCTGTTAGTGGTGATTCAGTAATGCCATCTACTGGCTGTACTTTGCTTCTCATTCTCAGTCCTTTTGAAGAACTGAGCGTGCAGACCAATTGGAAACCCACAAACTGAAATCAGTCTTTATATATTTTGTCCCTGCCTGATTAAGATTCACCTGCCCACAAAACAGGGATCAAGTTACACATTAGGGGCATTTCAGTCATATATCTTCACTTTAATGGAGCCCAGAGTCCTTTTTGGAAAGGAAGACAAGGACTAATTAGGCTGCTTACGGCCCACAAAGTGGCTCTGTCATCTAGTGGCCATTGAAGAGAAGAAGCAGTCCCCTGCCACTCCCAGCTGCTCAGAGATATTAGCAAACCTTTCCAAACGCCAGCTGTCTCATGGTTTTCAGTGCTCAATCCTCCAAAACCACAAGCCTTGGAATATGGCGGCATGTCTGCCTGACTGAAGTCAGAAGGTAATGCAACCAGAGCCTGTTGCTGTGTATGGTCCCTTAATGCTTTGAGGAGGACAGTGTCTACATTTACATGCAACCTAATAATCTGTTAATAACCTGTTAATAAAGCTAATTCATTCTAAATTCAAAATAGGCAGATCTCATGTCAACACTTTAACAAGACTATAACCCAACAGGTTGAATTCAGTAACCCATTCTCACTGAAACTTCAAAGTGGCTGTGTTTTTAGTTCTGCAGTGTTGTCAGCAGTGCTGTAATGTATTACAGCACTGCTGACAACACTGCTGACTAGTTTTCAATACAGCTGGGTAGATAATCTAGTTGCATCCTACATGTAAATGTGTTCAACGACCGCATTTGCATAGTGACAAAAGAAATGATTGTTAACTCTGTGTTGCACAGATGTTGACTTTCTAAACAGTACTTATGTTAAAACAATTATGGGAAGATCAGATCTGTGCTTCTTGTGTAGAAGTGGCCAGTGTTACTGTGTTCAGAGGGAATCGCATTATGTCCAAAAATCCACCTTTTATTTGCACCACACATCAAAAACAACAGTTGAGCATACTTAATTCGTACCTACTCCCTCTCTATACCTATAATTAACACACATGCCAAATACACATTTCTCTTATCATACCCAATCACAATCTTGTCATACCCTACCATCAAATCTTCAAAAACTGCTGGCCATACTTGTATACGTACAGTGGGGAAAATGTAAATCAGCATTTGCGTATCTGTACATATTGTACATTGTCCCTGCAGATTATTGGATGCAGTCTTGCCCATAAATATGGCAATAAATTGAGCTCCTCGCTCCCGAATAATCATTAATACAGTGCTGAGTACACAACATCAGCTGGTTTATACAGAGTAAACACTTGTAATTTGTGTAAACAGATGTGCAGCCTATTTACACCTGCACCATTTAATTAGAAATGTACACCTCCTGTAAAGGCTAATTCTTTGATTTATCTATTTTGTGGTGGGATATTCATTCACTCCATTGTGTGCATGTAGCAGAATGTAATTATTGTGAGTTTGTAATCCTCTGAAACTAGGCATCACCCAGACCGTGTAATACAGTATTACAGCTCGAAGGCAATACATTTCTTCATTTCATTCCGTCAGGAATCTCATTTATTGGCAGACACATTTTCAGTATTACTGAAATGTTATTTCTAATTGTTAATTTTCTCTCTGTGACAAAATACCAGTATGGACAGCTCCTTCAATCCTCTGCACTATCACAGCTACATGTGGCAGCAAGGAAGCGACAGGACATCTAACAATTTCTAGACACTTATTAAATTATTATTCCAATTGTACAATCTACGAATCATAACTGTCCATAGCATTAGTTGAAGTACAGCATTCTTGGTAGCCTGTACAGATCTCTGAACATTGGAAATCAATGTCACAATTCTGTACAATGCTTTGAACAATGTTTACTGAATTGAAAAATTCAATTTACTGGGCAAAGACCTGAGTGCTTTACTATAAGAATTGTATTTTTCACAGAATTGAACTTTAAAGAAAGGCAGCTAGAAGTCTGACTTTTAAAGAAGTGGGAAATTTACATCGAATATACAGTAGACGTATATGGAAATATCCTCGTTTGATATCAAATATTGTACCCCTGAAACACTAGAAACCCCCAACCAACTGCCTCGGGATTTTACAGCCTTGAGGTTGGGACTCTAGGCCTTTCATGGGAACAAAAACTTTTAGAATGTGGAAAACCAATCACATAACTCCTGATTGGCCAAGCAGATTGTGTTATCTTATCACAAGTCTTAGTGCTGACTTTGAACATTGCAAAGATTTTTGTACCAACCATAGGTTTTAGTAAATTGGTGCCTATGTCGGTTCCCCTGATATGGACTTGGTTCCCTTAAAAAAAAAAAAAAAAAGCCCACTGCCTGTGACTTTTGAGCTACACAGCAGTCACTGTGAAATCCATGCAGTCTGCCTAGCTAATGCACTGTGAGTGACAGTGCGCAGCTTGATTTCTGATCCCTGAGGAATGAATCATTACTCAGCCACTTGTTATGATATGTAATTGCAATGTGGAGACACATTTTTATGTTTTCAATGGGGTTACAGGAATTTTCTGTTCTCAATATGAAGTCACCAGCCAGAAAATAAAAGGTTGGGAACATTTATCCTGCCTATTATCTCTGTGCAGTGAAGAAAGTTACTCTGCAACTGTAACCTATTAAAAAGCTTTACTGACCTTGATCAGCTCTTCAGAAGTGCTTTAAGCTCGGATAAAGAGCAGATCAAATGCGAGCAGCAAGGATTTACTATCCTTACCTCCTTCCACTAAAGCTGACAGGTATTGAATTATGATATAGTGAAACACTTAGGAAATATGCAGTTATATCCATTTAAAGCCTCTCACCCGCCGTGGACCCACTGCTGCCACTACCGCATTCCTTTGATACTAGTCATTCAAGTGGTAATTTTGAGTTCCAGTCACCAGGGTTATAGTCAACATCTTAGTAAGTCTGTGAATGGAACAAGACCAAATGGCGTTGAGACCAAGTCAAACCAAGATAAAACCAGGTCACGACTTATGGCAACATGTACCAAATATGACTGCATAAAAATACTACTTTGGATAATGGCTTAATACACCAGAGGAATAAATGTAGCTAAACTATTTTATATCTAGTCGAAAGTTCAGTCAAAAGAAACTATTTACTATCTTTTTTTGTGCTGCCATTGAGAGAGAGAGAGAGAGAGAGAGAGAGAGAGAGAGGATTGTCCATTATCTGTGGACTTGTGGGTCTGTCCACCACCACCAGAAAAATCCACATCCTCTGTCCTGGCCATGCTCTCTTGGCAGTCTTAACCCATAATATACCACATTTCCTTTCATCTATCATTCATCACAATACACTCTGGCTGGGCATTGTGGCCGAGAGGATCCGGCTTTCCTCTGCCGCTCCAACAGATGGAGCTAGTGCTGCGCCGCTGAGCTCTGCCAAGCCTCGCTGCCAGCCAGCTCCTTCCCAGATGGTCAGAGTGTGCATTTGAAGAGCGGCTCCCATCGCCACTGTGGGGGTGAGATTTGGATGTGAGAGAGTGAGAGAAAGTGTGTTGTCTACGCTCGTGTGTACTTGTGCGGATGTGTGTCGGGGGGGTTAAGACGGTCCATAACCATCCCCCTACCACTAACAAGATTTAGTAAACATCTGCTCTGTTCTGCAGATTGTCTGTTTTTTTCATGTAAACGTGCCTTCCGTTTAATGCCATCCCCACACAAAAGCCTGGGTGTATTTTTGCCATGTAATACCTCCCATTCCCTTTAATCTACGATACCATCCTGTTAACTGCGCGCATCTATGCAAAGCATTGCCATATCCCCAGCTTTAAGCTCCTTAGTATGAAAAGATACACAAATATGTAAATAGTTTTTTTCTGTAGCTGCAAGACAAATTTGCTGTATGTTTTCAATGACAAATAAAAAAAACATTTTTGTTTGAAGATGATCACAGTAAGCTGAAGAATATATTCTCTGCGCTGCATACTGAGTGGATTCATATAATGTTTTTTTGTTGTTGTTTTGTTTTGTTGTTTTCCCTTTAAGGCTAATGTGAACAATATGATGGTAAATTAACTGCATACATTAAGGCTTGCTGTGTTTCTTTACATTAACAATATGTCTCCGGGGTTGTATGGGTTGTATTCATGATGACATTTATGTTATTTTCACATGTGCAGTGTTGATCATGCCAGAATAAGAATTCAAAATTAAATGTACTTCCTCATTGTATATTAAAATAATGTCAAATCAGTGATGTCAGATCAGTGATGACTATTCTAGAAAAGTAGTAGCCCTGAGCTGCTTTGTGGTTTAATTTGAGTCAAGTTGTTGAAAGGGTGAATAATGAAATCTGCCAATATGCAGTTTTAGGGTTCTCGAATGTAGCACTGATGACTGTTATTTCAATGCTCTGAACTGTGATCCACGTTTGACACTAAATATCAGTTGAAAGGAATGTTTAACAGATCTCTATTACTTCATCAGGTGATTTCACTGATCAGTTCCTCCTCTCTGGTTGAAGGTATGTTATTCAGTGAAATCACTTGGTGTAGTCTTTGAATGAAAACCTGCAGACTCTTGGCCCCCCATGGCACATGATTGGAGACCACTGGCCTAATTAAAAGGAGAAGGAATCAGGGCACGGTGCAGGACAGAACAGAGACCAGCAAGATGATGCATGGAATGCTAAAAACTATACCAAAAAATAAATAATTTAAATAAAACAGTTATATCAACATTACATAACATTAAAGACATAACATGAAAGAAGACATACGAAGGAGAAGAAAGCAGGGGCTAAAAATAAATTGTGTGAGTGTGTGTATGCGTATGCCTGTGTTTGTAAATGTATGAGAGAGAGAGTGTTACGGTGGCCCTGAGCAATTTGACGCATCAGACAAGCCTTCATTGTGGCTTTGTAACAAGTGAGTGATGTGTAGTCTTTAGTTCAGGTAATTGTGAGGTAATGAATGAGAACCTCTACAAAATTGAAAACTGGGAATGAGTGATGTGAACAACCATCTACAAAGGCTGGATTTGCTCATGCAATGGAAATGTTTTTTTTTTTTTCTTTTTAAAGAAATCAACAAGCCGAGAAGCTTTGCGACAATTCCACAGACCGGCTTTGGTGATTTTCCCTACGCATTAGTGCTGTTATCTGATGCAAAATGTGACGTGCTTTGTTTTGCAATGGGCACATTTGCCGTTGGAGCTGCCTGCACAGCGAAAGGACAAAGCCTTCAGAATCTGATTGAAAAGATTTCTTTTCTGCACTTTTCAATTACCGCATGCTTGATGCAGAAGCCTATCTCCCACAGAGTGTGCCAATCCAAGGATGGAGAAAAAAAGAGTGGCAGAGGAGATGAAAAAATAAGATGTGTCCTGTTGACACAAAATGAGAGATGGCATGCTTAATATTTTCATGACATTCCTGAGGCAGTCAAAGTGGATGCCAAGGTCTCAGAATGGAATGAAATTTCAATACATTTGCCATGTCCAAAACTCTATGAAGAAGGCTTACTGACTCTCCAAAGTGACTATTTTCCTTGTGTGAGCACATAAGGAAGCAATGGCGCTAATGATACAATTTTAACCTAGTTTCTTAAATGAGTTCAAAAGCAAAATTCCCTGTTGTACTTCCCCCACTCTCAAGTACAGTATATGCAGCAATTAATGCAAGAGTAGTGGAGGCACTCTTGCTTATTCTGTCTATTTTGCATGTATGGCCTGGATGAGAGAAAGAGATACTAAATGTGTCCTTGGAGTGAGGGGATGTGGTTTGCAGAAGCTACGTTTGTTGGCCATTGATATGCACAGCAGTGTTTTTTGCCTTCCTACAGCAGAGACCCAGTCTACTGCTTTTAAAATGAACCGCCCACCTCAATCAATGAGTTAATTAACATAGTCTACACTTGCTCCGAGGAGAGTGTTGACGAAACTTAACACCACTCTTCAGTTGCAGTCAGTTACCCTGTGAAATGAAGACAGTTCCCAAGGTCGTCCTAATCAGACAGCTGATTCAAATTATATTCTGCCTAAAGGGGAAACAATGATATAGAGTCTACTATCAATGAAAGTTAAAATGGAGAAAAATATGCTGGTTTATACAATGTTGCTTCCGTTGTGTTTGCCAAACTAAGCTGTGCTCGGATATTTGATCCTCCCTTAATGTCATGGTGGAAATCATACCTAGCTTCATTTTCTTTACAATGCAACGAGTGTCCTCTCAGACTAGCTCTTCTGTTTGAGCAAGTATGCAGTGCACACTCATTCTCTTTCAGCTGGGCTTGCAGAAATTGTTACATTATACTTTATTTGTAGCAGAAAAAGTCAAGGGAATCAGTTACCAATCACGCTTTGAAGTACTTCACAGCCTGTGCTTCGTTTTTGCCAGCACCCGCACCATGCTGTCCTCTGTCAAATTGAATTGCTCTCTTCTCTTAATAACCTTATTGAAGAGCTCTTTCTCTTCCCCCCTCTCTCTCTTTCCCTCTCTACTCCTCTGCCCCTAACGCTTACCTCTTTGGAGGGTTTTCTTTGCATCATCTGACAACCCCTACAAAGTGATCTAGAGTAAGGGAAATTAGGAGGTATAAGGGAGAAGCATGGATCTTACAACTTGCCCTGACAAGCATTCAGATGATTTGAATGAAAGATTTAACCTTTGATATGCCCTCATTTCTGAGGGTTCTTCTTCACCTAAAAGAAACATGTATTATTGAGTATTAATTTTTCTGCTCCTTTAGACACACAATGTCTGTTCAGTGTGTAGAGCACATTCATTTCCACTACCCATAAGATCAGTGTAAAGGAGTTGATGGACATCACTCATTAAACTGAAGCCATAATCAATGAATGCACACTCAAGTCTGCCTCTTGTTGTTGTCTTTTAGGCTGTAACTTTGATAACTGGTGCCAAGTCCAAGTAAATATCATTTACTTGGACAACACAAATGTGATTTGATAGCTGTATAATACTATCTGCCCAGCAAGCCAGCACTAACTAATGCATGACCCCTTAAGTATCTTTCTGTTCCTGACAGAGACCTGGTTGAAGCCTGGTGAGCACAGACAGCTGGTTGAACTGTGTCCCCCCCGAAAATGATTTTATTAGCTCTCCCAGGACTGGTGGCCGGGGTGGAGGGCTAGCTGTTGTTTTTAAAAATAAATTTTGTAGCTTTAAGGTGTTTATGCTCAAGGTCGGTTGTACAGACCCTGAATTTTAATCCTCTGTTGTGCTGCGTCATGATTATTGTTGGTGATTTTAACATCCACATCGATGATGCATCCAAATGGCATTACTACCCAGCTAGCAAAATTTGGTTCCACAACATTCTGGGAACGTTTGTTTTTGGTTCCGGGGACATTTATTGAACGTTCCTTAAACGGCAAGTTTTTCTGACTTAAAACTAAAGTTATGGTTAGGTTCTCAGAATGTTTTGGGAAGGTTAGTTGAACGTTTCACTAAGCTGAATGTTCCCCCTTAACGTTCCCTAGATGTTAAAACAAGTTTTTTTTTTTTTATGTAAAACTGACGTTATGGTTATGCTCCTAGAACGTTCTAGGAAGGTGAACGTTTCAGGAAGGTTAGTTGAATGTTCCCACATAACATAATTGAGATGTTAAAACGGCAAGTTTTTGTGACGTAAAGCTAATGTTATGGTTACGTTCCCAGAATGTTCTGGGGAAATTGAACATTCTGGGAACATTCCTAGAACCTTTGATTAAACCAGCAACTAACATTCCCAGAATGCTCTCTGGATGTTTATTTCTGGTTTTGGGAACATTGGCTGCGGTCGAATAGTAAAGAAATTGGTCCTAACTCCTATTCCTAACCACTTTTCCTTGACCTCGTTGGAAAACGCCATGAGGTCAAGGAAAGATGTGAAGGAGAATTCATAAGGGCTTAGGAAAAGACAGCTGTGGTGCTAAGAGAATCCGACTGCACTTACACTAGACTACGTAATTACGCGACGGAAGATGGTGAAACTACAGTGTTCCGAAGATGGACTACTAAAAGCGCTTCTTAGATACTTCACCCCATGCGTTCTTACCGTCTTGTTTCATGCAGGTTATATAAACGTGGACAACCCGGTGAAAAATATTGCTTCATCACCAAGGTTGGAATTGAAATAAAAAAGGAATATAGGCTACCAGTCACAAAAGTGAAACGAAATGGTTGTCACATTGAGAATGGTTGCTCACGCTCACCCTCCTGTCCACTCATATTTATCGACATGAATCCCAATTAGTATGATTGTATGAAAACAGAAGACTTCTGTGTTATGGTTAATATGCTGATTATGATCTGATTATAAGCCTATGCATATAATAGCTTAAGAACCACCACACAACTCAGTAAACACCTTGAAATGTTGACTTGATTGTGCTTTGAAGTTGTTATGGCTGATGCAGGCCTTTATTAAGGCAAGGGTTTCAGCATCTATGACTGAAGTAAAATTAATTAATGATATTCCTAAAGGCTGGCAATACAACAACGCTCAGAATGAAGAAATAACTAATGCAAACTGATCATAGGTTACGCTACAACGTTAACTTCACTTTGATCATTTTACAACAGCAGCGTAACGTTCATAGTTCGCCTATGGGTTTAACATATTGTTCAAAACATATAAGCATATTAGCAAGTTGTGGCATAAGATGGAAAATGCTTAATAAGCAACGGTAACTTGCATGATGATCTGCGTCCCTTGTCGGTCATGTTGATCGTTTGTTTTCGTGAAAGGCCGAATGGTGCTGAATGTTGCTGCCGCAAGAATTGTGGGGCGGCATTATCTCCTTTCCTTTCGTAAAGGATGGTCCAGTGTATCCTATGCTAAAGGAGCTAAGTAAGAAAGCATTGAAGCACCTTTCCTTAGCATTTAGAGAATTTGAACAGCTCTTATCATGGCTGCCACTTAGATACTTACAGGTCATTTCACTCAGTTAGGAACCTTCCTAAGCAAAAAAGACTATTTGACCGCAGCCAGTCTTATAGTGTTGCCAGACTGTTCTCTTATAATGTTCACAAAACGTTCCTCAGAGGTTAGGATCTCAAAATGCACTGTTGGACTGCAAGAAGCTGCAAATGTGTCACCATCATCCACCGTCATTGATATATTGATGTATAATAATAATAATGATAATAATATTGAATAATATTTAACTATGTAATTATATAAGACAAGTCAGAACAAACCAAAACCAAGAGTCCAGTATCAATTTAATATCTTATATCTTATATCTATATAATCCAAGTAATTTACACAAACACAAGATCTTTTGTAAAGACTTTAGAAACCTTTTCAAGTCATCAAAGAACAAGTCAAATTCAAATCTCAAGTCACCAGAACCCAAAAACAAAAACAAACAAAAACAGGGGAGCCACCATGAACCAGCATGGACACGACATTCTGGAGTCTGGTCGGTTAAAATAACTCCAGCACACACACACACCTGCTGTTTCTTCCCTCTGTGTGGAGCAAACTTCAGGGTTGCTATCACCTCTTCAACATCTGTCTGCTTCACCTTGTAGTTAATCTGGCAAGATTCTAAATAAATAAAGAAATAACATGAGCTACAAGGAATAAGTAAAAACAAAACTAGACAGATAATCCATACTTTTTGATAGTCATTAGCTGCCCTTGGTGCAGAATGTCATTCAAAATAGTAATGCAGAGATGCCAACCTCAAATGATCATAAAGTGTGAAAAGAGGTCTACAAATGATATGTGTAGTTTGTCACCGAAATGTGGCAAACTACAAAACGTTTTGGGAATGTTATGTTGTCCTAAAACATTTGTGCAACATTCTCAGAATGTTGTGGGAAGGTTACCCAAAAAGCTACTGGCAGGGAACCTCAGGAGAACGTTATTAAAATTTCCCCCCAAAAAATGTTATTTTATGTGGTTATTAGAACGTTTTGAGAATCTTATGTTGTACAAAAACATTTGTGCAAAATTCTTAGAATGTTGTGGGAAGGTTACCAAAAATGCTACCAGCAGGGAACCTCAAGGGAACAGTATTAAAATTACACCCGAAAAATATTATTTTGTGTGGTTATTAGAACATTTTGGGAATGTTACATTGTACAAAAAAATGTGTGCAACATTCTTAGAACGTTGTGGGAGGGTCACCTAAAATGCTACCAGCAGGGAACCTCAGGGAAACGTTGTTGAAATTACCCCCAAAAAACGTTATTTTATCTGGGTATTAGAACGTTTTGGGAATGTTACGTTGTACAAAAACATTTGTGCAACATAGAAACCTGAAACATAGAAACCTGGAAGGAACGTTCCGGGAATGTTATGGGAACATTATGTGTTAGCTGGGTATTAACTTTTTAAATATTACTGAGCATTTTAATCTAAAACAGTGTGTCTCTGACCATAACCATGGCCATACGTTAGATTTAGTTTGTGCCTCTGATCACCAGTGTATTGCGTTTAAACCTGCTTTTCATGAAATACCACAAGTGTAATCTTTAATGGTTTTCCTCTCTGTTCGCAAATTCTAGCTAGATTATAGCTCAATTTTCCCATCTAGATGATCTGTTAGATTGTTTCCTTTCTTTGTTCTTCAGCCTTAGATGCTATTGCTGAATGAAAATCTGATCCAAATTGTTCATCAGTATATCTCCTTGGATAAATGAAAGCATCTGTTGCCTAAAAAGGCATTGCAGAAGAGCTGAATGGAAGTGGGAAAGTACTGACTTACTAAGCTCCTGGTCCATTACCAGCAGATGAAAGTTATTATTATCCTATAATCAAAAAAGGACAAAACCTTCAGAATCTGATTGAAAAGATTTTTTTCTGCAATTTTCAATTACCGCATGCTTGATGCAGAAGCTCATCTCCCACAGAGTGTGCCAATCCAAGGATGGAGAAAAAAGAGTCGCAGAGGAGATGAAAAAATAAGATGTGTCCTGTTGACACAAAATGAGAGATGGCATGCTTACTATTTTCATGACATTCCTGAGGCAATCAAAGTGGATGCCAAGGTCTCAGAATGGAATGCAATTATTTTAGTACTATTGATCGCCTTGTGAACCCCGGTCCTCCTGGTGTCCTCAAATGCTCTAATACATTTTTTACCTTTATTATTTTTCCCATGGCGCAGCCGAGGGCATCACGAGGGAAATTCAGGTCAGTCAGTCAGTCAGTCAGTCAGTCAGGTAACGCTTAGTGAGATGTTGCTTCGTGAGATGGCCTCTAGAGGGCGTCTCTGACAAAGAGAGGGCTAAATACCAAATTCAGTCCCATACTGATAATGCCATATTGAATCCCACACAGAGCCACACTCTTCGCCGTCAATTTACAGACATCAACATCTTCTGCTGTCCTGCAAACCTTAACGGTAGGTAACGTTATTACCTGTGGTATGTCACGTTGGTGGAATAGGTAATTTAAACGATAAACGTGGAATAGGTCATTTAAACGATAAACGTGTCGTGCTAGCCGAGCATTGCTCGCACACACCGAGCCCCAATTTCTGCCGTTAATTTACATACATCCATGTCTTCCGTTGCTCTATAAACTTTAATGTTAGGAAACGTTATTACCCGTGGTATCTAAGTGACGTTAGTGGAATTATTTAACCGATAACCGTGTCGTAATTCTTCAGTGCATTGAATTTAATTGAACACAAGCACTGTGAGTCTTTACAGGATCTGTGCTTGTTTTAAATGAGACTAACAATGTCAGCTCTAAGATTTCCCACCCCATTTTCATTACCGATGTATCCTGTCCTCATCTAGATACTCTGAGTCAGTTTAAGATGATCTTTCTTAAGGGATTAATAGGCATTTACATGAGAACCGCCCTCGAGCCCCCTTGACATAATACCAACCAAATTCCTTTTAGAAGTTTTAGATTTTCTCTCCTCTGTTTGTGTCTTTAAGGCATGTGGCCTGGCATTGATCCTTCTGCTCTCAGTAACTATAGACCCATTTCAAAATTGCTCTTCATTTCTGAATCCCTGGAGAAGGTTGTATCAAGTCAACTCTTAGAAGTGTTGGAAAATAATAACATATCTGAAAAATTTCAATGTGGTTTTCATCGGCAGCACAGCAATGTAACTGCTCTTGTCAGGGTTCTAAACGATATCCTGATGAATGCTGAGGCAGGCAAGTGCTCTCTATTTGTACTGCTTCACCTACCTAAGAAAGTGCTGCATTTGAAACTGTAGAACATAGTATCCTAGATTGGTTGAGGCAGTGATTCAATATTTCAGGGACCGCCTGAGATTGGTTCTCTGCATACTTGACTGATAGGAAATTATATTTCTCCTCTCAGTTTTGATCATGAGTGGTGTGCCAAAAGGCTCAATTCTTGGGCCAATTTTATTCTCCCTAATTAGGCTACATAGCTTTTTTTTTGCAATTGAATTCGGACAAAACTGAAATCCTTGTTATCTACCCTGGGTGCACGTCCAGCCAGTTTCATCCTGCCCTTGGTCCTCTTGGTCCTGCCTCTAAGAACTAAGGAGTCTTATTTGACCTGAACCTTATTTCTGAACAACATATTAAAAAGCTTGCATAGTCATATTTTCTTTCCATCACAGGGACATTGTAAAAATTATATCTGTCCTGAATTTCAGTGATACAGAGAGGCTTTTATATTCTTTAATTTAATCTTGCCTTGACTACTGCAGTGCTCTGTTCACCTGCAGGCACGACCATTTTTACTGTCCTATGTCCGCACTAAAGGCTAAAGGTGACCAGGCTTTTGGCGTCAGGGTCCCAAGGCTTTATCCTCGTTGCCTTGTCTATTATTTATTTATTCGATTTGTTCTATATCAACGGCTGGGACACTTTGTAATTTTGTTTTGAAAAGTGCTATATTATTATTACTATTATATATATATATATATATTTCTCGATAACCAAATTAAAGGGACATTGAACAAAAGTTTAAATTGATATTTATATAAAATAGTAGTAATTCTAATGTCACTCTTTGCATCCAGTTGGCTACAACTTAAAAATGCCCTTTCCCTTTCCACTTAAAATAGTTCAGCTATCTCACCTCGATAGTCAATAATTTAGAATTTTCCTGTGGGCTACACAAGTCTCCTACATGCCAGGTACACAACTGGGATTACACTCCTACTCACTGATAAATAATTTGTAGAGCATATTCATTCTTAATGTTTGCATTTATGTCAATTTACAGTAAATAAAATACTTCCACATTTTTGTTTTTGTTTTTGTTTTGTTTTTTCATTCCATTTTCCATAAAAAAATAAACCCAGTTCTCATTTGAATATTTTCTACTACCACCAAGATCTGCAACCTAAATTCCCAAAAAACATTTTGGTGATGGGGATGGTAGCTGGTGGGAATTCTTCCTCACACCCATGAAGTGATGAATCTAAATTGACAGTATATGTCCCTTGACAGTATATGAAATACCTACATATACGTTACATAAGTTAGGGAATGGAATACAGTCCCATGGTGTCTTAGCAAAGCAATGGGGCTTTGTGTGGCTTTGGAAATGGATTCTGGAACTATCCATATCCAGCCTAACAGAAGAGTTCAAATGTGCAAAGGTGAGATTGGAAATGACGCTGACAGAAGCTAAAGACCGAACAGTTAGGGGTATTTTGCCTACTGTATCAGTGGGGTGAAATAGAGAAGCAATTCAGCAGGCACAGCAGCGCTCAGACATAGAGATATTGTGGGGAAGGTGCAACAAGGGCGGAGAGGCACAGGACTGAGCATAAGGCAAGCTTTATGGAGTAGGGCAACTGTGTCAGGGAAAAGAAAGATGGTTGTGAAGAAAATCCATTGGCAGGAGGAAGCAGTAAGGTGTGCCAAGCCTGTCTCTCAGGCAAAACAGGGTCAGTGGATGAATTGGGAAAATGAAGAGAGGAAGCAACTTAGCTGGAGGGAGTTGTGGGGTATGGAAGCAAACTAAATTAGATTAATTATACCTATGTGCTACCATCTCTCCAAAATATCAGTTAATGGCTTAGTGCAGACTGTCCCTTACCAACCTGTTCGTGCATAGCTACTCTTGAACATACTGTGTCAGGATGTAAAACAAGTCTGTCCCAAGGACGATACACCTGGTGACATAAGTGATGAAGTGACTCGCAGCAGTAATTGAGAGTAAAAGGTTCATTAGCTGTTGGGAAGGAAGATATTACAATTTTTTTTATCTGTGAGGGAGAAAAAAATAGGAGTGAAGCAGTTTTGGGCAGGCATATCACGGGCCAGCTAAGAATGAGCAGAGATTGGCAAATCTCTGCTCTTTTAGCTGTGGCTGAGGAGAAAGCATGCTGACTGAGGCATTACTTTGCTGTTCCAAGTAATGTTTGAAGCTTGATCAAGTCCAGTCTCAAACAATGATAAAACTGGTAAACTGTATCCCCTGCCATGAATTTGGTCTAATTTAGAGCTGTAACAACATATAAAATAGGTTGTACCTGTAAGTCAGCAGCCATCCCCTAGATTACAATTATGTCCATTTAATTGTGTAGGTTCAATTCCATTTGTGAATCGATTCAACTCATTCACTTTCAGTATCATTCAAATGAACAACTGATACATAAATCCACCATCACTATCTGTAGATAGATCTATGACAGAAAGTTGGTACGGTAGCATTTGTTTGTAGCATGTTCACTCATATATTGCTTGTTAATAGTATGATAGCTGGTATTGTGTGTTTCCTGGGATATGCCTGGAATATTGTGGGATTGTTTGTTAGTTAGTATGCTTGAACATATAGTTTGTTAGTAGTATGTTTGCAGGTATAGTGGTTTGCTAGTATGCTATAGATTGGCTTGTTCTCGTATTGTTTGTTTGCTCATTTGTTTGTTTATATGCTGTATGCTTATATGCTGCCCTGTCTGTTAGTAGTATGTTTCCTGGTATGTTGTGTCTTGTTTGTATGTATGCTGGTATTATGTCTTTCTAGTGTAAGGTTTAAGTTAAGTTAAGTTAATTCATATATTTGAGTTAATTTACTAAAAATATATTTACAATGTTTATACAGTTAACTATTTACATATTTATGTTTATACAGTTATTATTTCCATATTTACATGTTTAAATCTTTACATCAGCATCTTTAAAACAGTTACAATAATCTACCTCTGTGGTTCCTTCACATTTACCTCAGTCTAAGTCCTTCTTGCTTCTGATTGGTTAGTTCAGTCACATGGGAGTCAGAACAAGGAAGTGTTGTTGTTGTGAAGCTGATCAAGTGTGGAGAAAAGTAAAGTGCTGCTTAAGAAAGTTATCCATCTCCATCCGGCTGTTTCTTCTCATTAGTGTGAGTGATCCAACCACCACCTATCGAACCCTCACGTTACACTAGCATAATTTTATTCCCTGCCTGTACCCAAACCAGGGTCCATATCCTAACCAGGGTCAACCCCAACACCCTTATTCTGACCAGGGTTTGCACGCATGCACACACGCACGCACGCATGCACACACACTCACAGACACACACACACACACACACACACACACACACACTTCTCTCTCTTTCTGGTAAGGCAGTCAGTTGTCACTCACACACTCAACTCTGTCACATCTAGATTAGATGGTTAGTGAATGGTGCTGCATTTCCAATGCTCCTGTAACATCGGTAACCTGTAACTATGACTCTGTAGCTGTAGTCTTCTACAGTAAGTACATTATTCTTTTTAGCATCTGAGTTGGGCATCTGAATTGATGTTCACCCCCTGGAATATGGCACAAAGGATTGTTACATCATATTCTGTGCATTGGTAAATGCTATAGAAGAAACATTTATAGCCATGAGGTCATTTGGCCCCTCCATCTACTCAGCCACTACCCAAGCAATATGGCTGCCTTTATGCCTCCTGTCTAGGCAGGAGGTGACGATACGGCATGTGTGTATGACACCATTTAAGTGCTATAGCTTGGATGTGTTCTTCAAGTTTAATACTGTGCCTTGGCAGTAAATATTCTCAGGAGATGGTAAAGTCTATGGCTTAATGGATGGTGTGGGTCACCAAGGTAAGCTTTTAGCACTGGAACTGACAGGCAGGATGAGCTTAATGGACTGGAGTCACTTCTTAAGCAAAGCGCGCGGATGGGGGGGCCAGGCTGGGCCCTGGCCGATCGGCCATGACCTGAGGAATAACACAGTGTCAAGGAGGCTGCTACTGCTTGCTCATGGCTCAATTGAGAGCAAAATGTAGAATGGTTTCCTCTCCTGATTCCCACGCTTACTCTCGCTCTCTCTGTTCTGTGCTTAATGAGGCATGCAAGGTAATTAGCAGCAACAGAAGCCTCAACCAACACTTGCTGTCTTCCTCCTCTCCTCTCTACTCCTATTGTCTTTTCCATTCCTTTCTTCTCCTCTTTTCTCCCTTTTCTTTCCTGTTCCCCTTCATGCCAAACAGATATTGCCTGCTTTTGAGGTGAGAGGGCAGTAGGGCCACTCAGGCAAGCACTGGACCAGTAAACAAAACTGATAGACAGATCTGGCAGATAGAGAGACAAACAGACAGAAACACAGGCCATCAAACAGGCATATGGGTGATGGACAGGTTCTGCACTTATTACAGGTGATTAACTGCGGAAGACAACCATTTTACAGTTCCCATAAGAGACCCAGCCAAGGTGAACGGCAAGACATGATGAAACTTGAAGCAATCTGACCCCCAGCAGGTGAAAATATGGTGTCTTCCATCTGAGAGATGTTAACACAGACATTTTCTCATTCACTAAAGAACAAGTCATTTGTGCATTGCAGGGGATACTGAAAGACTTTTAATGACTTGCTAAGACATGAAAAATTATGGGTTTATTGCAATATATCTTAAAGGTAAAATCTGCAACTTTTCACTTTGAGGCAGGAAGTGTATGGTTAGTCCCGCCCTCCTCTCCATCAGTTGGTCGAGTTCGTGCCCCAACACTTGTCACTCATGTTGACGAGCTGTCCACCTTGAAACGGCATCTAGCCTGAGGCTGAGGTAACCGGCATCCGTACAGCCACCAGGCGATGAAGAAAA